>NW_027554776.1:0-32621 GCF_964188315.1 Podarcis muralis
CGGCTTGGGAGTCGGAGAACTCCATACCCCCCAACATTTCTCCTTTGAAAATAGGGACACCCTAAAGAAAAGAGATTAACAGTAATCCTTCAAGTGGTTTGGCTATGCGTTGGTTAATGGGTTAATTGGTGAGCTATGAGGTAAAGGGGAGGGTCAGATGCCTTGTCAATCAAAGAATGCCTTGTCAACCAACCAGAGGCAGCTTTGCAAACCCAGCAGCCTTGTCAACCAACCAGAAGCCGTTTGTCAATGCCAGCAGCCTTGTCAACCAATCAGAGGGAGCATTTTCACTCCCAGCAGTAGGTATAAAACCAGCAGGCCCGGCCTGCGCTCAGGCCAATGGCCTGCGCTCAGGCCAATGGCCTGCGCTCAGGCCAATGGCCTGCGCTCAGGCCAATGGCCTGCGCTCAGGCCAATGGCCTGCGCTCAGGCCAATGGCCTGCGCTCAGGCCAATGGCCTGCGCTCAGGCCAATGGCCTGCGCTCAGGCCAATGGCCTGCGCTCAGGCCAATGGCCTGCGCTCAGGCCAATGGCCTGCGCTCAGGCCAATGGCCTGCGCTCAGGCCAATGGCCTGCGCTCAGGCCAATGGCCTGCGCTCAGGCCAATGGCCTGCGCTCTCCTTTCCCTCTGGATTTGACTTTTCCTCTTCTCTCCCCCCCCCCCCACCTAATCTCAGGTTTTTTGTTTTCTTTATTTCCTTTACCACTCTTTCCTTCTTTCACACTCTTCCAGATTGTGCAACGTTTCCTCTTTCCTTCCTGGTCCTTTTGTCTCCTGCTTTTACAGAGGTCAGCACAAAAGGAGGAGGAGGATTTCTATATGGTAAATGTTTCAAAGTGGGGACTTCATCTGTGGTATGTCACAAATGGGACCTGCACCCAATTGTTGCAGTGTGTTCTGCTGCTTCTGTTTAGAGTTCCAGCCAGCTCTTCCCTCCAAGTGCATTACACAAGCACGCACACACAGAGACACGGGGACGCCCCATTCCATAATGATAATTTTATTCTTTATACCCCACACAACTGACTGGGTTGCCCCAGCCGCTCTGGGCGGCATCCATCATGTATAAAAACATAATAAAACACTAGATGTTTTTAAAAAAACACCCTTCAGTGTACAAGATTGCCTTCAGACGGCTTGGGAGTCGGAGAACTCCATACCCCCCAACATTTCTCCTTTGAAAATAGGGACACCCTAAGGAAAAGAGATTAACAGTAATCCTTCAAGTGGTTTGGCTATGCGTTGGTTAATGGGTTAATTGGTGAGCTATGAGGTAAAGGGGAGGGTCAGATGCCTTGTCAATCAAAGAATGCCTTGTCAACCAACCAGAGGCAGCTTTGCAAACCCAGCAGCCTTGTCAACCAACCAGAAGCCGTTTGTCAATGCCAGCAGCCTTGTCAACCAATCAGAGGGAGCATTTTCACTCCCAGCAGTAGGTATAAAACCAGCAGGCCCGGCCTGCGCTCAGGCCAATGGCCTGCGCTCAGGCCAATGGCCTGCGCTCAGGCCAATGGCCTGCGCTCAGGCCAATGGCCTGCGCTCAGGCCAATGGCCTGCGCTCAGGCCAATGGCCTGCGCTCAGGCCAATGGCCTGCGCTCAGGCCAATGGCCTGCGCTCAGGCCAATGGCCTGCGCTCAGGCCAATGGCCTGCGCTCAGGCCAATGGCCTGCGCTCAGGCCAATGGCCTGCGCTCAGGCCAATGGCCTGCGCTCAGGCCAATGGCCTGCGCTCAGGCCAATGGCCTGCGCTCAGGCCAATGGCCTGCGCTCAGGCCAATGGCCTGCGCTCAGGCCAATGGCCTGCGCTCAGGCCAATGGCCTGCGCTCAGGCCAATGGCCTGCGCTCAGGCCAATGGCCTGCGCGCTCCTTTCCCTCTGGATTTGACTTTTCCTCTTCTCTCCCCCCCCCCCACCTAATCTCAGGTTTTTTGTTTTCTTTATTTCCTTTACCACTCTTTCCTTCTTTCACACTCTTCCAGATTGTGCAACGTTTCCTCTTTCCTTCCTGGTCCTTTTGTCTCCTGCTTTTACAGAGGTCAGCACAAAAGGAGGAGGAGGATTTCTATATGGTAAATGTTTCAAAGTGGGGACTTCATCTGTGGTATGTCACAAATGGGACCTGCACCCAATTGTTGCAGTGTGTTCTGCTGCTTCTGTTTAGAGTTCCAGCCAGCTCTTCCCTCCAAGTGCATTACACAAGCACGCACACACAGAGACACGGGGACGCCCCATTCCATAATGATAATTTTATTCTTTATACCCCACACAACTGACTGGGTTGCCCCAGCCGCTCTGGGCGGCATCCATCATGTATAAAAACATAATAAAACACTAGATGTTTTTAAAAAAACACCCTTCAGTGTACAAGATTGCCTTCAGACGGCTTGGGAGTCGGAGAACTCCATACCCCCCAACATTTCTCCTTTGAAAATAGGGACACCCTAAGGAAAAGAGATTAACAGTAATCCTTCAAGTGGTTTGGCTATGCGTTGGTTAATGGGTTAATTGGTGAGCTATGAGGTAAAGGGGAGGGTCAGATGCCTTGTCAATCAAAGAATGCCTTGTCAACCAACCAGAGGCAGCTTTGCAAACCCAGCAGCCTTGTCAACCAACCAGAAGCCGTTTGTCAATGCCAGCAGCCTTGTCAACCAATCAGAGGGAGCATTTTCACTCCCAGCAGTAGGTATAAAACCAGCAGGCCAATGGCCTGCGCTCAGGCCAATGGCCTGCGCTCAGGCCAATGGCCTGCGCGCTCCTTTCCCTCTGGATTTGACTTTTCCTCTTCTCTCCCCCCCCCCCCACCTAATCTCAGGTTTTTTGTTTTCTTTATTTCCTTTACCACTCTTTCCTTCTTTCACACTCTTCCAGATTGTGCAACGTTTCCTCTTTCCTTCCTGGTCCTTTTGTCTCCTGCTTTTACAGAGGTCAGCACAAAAGGAGGAGGAGGATTTCTATATGGTAAATGTTTCAAAGTGGGGACTTCATCTGTGGTATGTCACAAATGGGACCTGCACCCAATTGTTGCAGTGTGTTCTGCTGCTTCTGTTTAGAGTTCCAGCCAGCTCTTCCCTCCAAGTGCATTACACAAGCACGCACACACAGAGACACGGGGACGCCCCATTCCATAATGATAATTTTATTCTTTATACCCCACACAACTGACTGGGTTGCCCCAGCCGCTCTGGGCGGCATCCATCATGTATAAAAACATAATAAAACACTAGATGTTTTTAAAAAAACACCCTTCAGTGTACAAGATTGCCTTCAGACGGCTTGGGAGTCGGAGAACTCCATACCCCCCAACATTTCTCCTTTGAAAATAGGGACACCCTAAGGAAAAGAGATTAACAGTAATCCTTCAAGTGGTTTGGCTATGCGTTGGTTAATGGGTTAATTGGTGAGCTATGAGGTAAAGGGGAGGGTCAGATGCCTTGTCAATCAAAGAATGCCTTGTCAACCAACCAGAGGCAGCTTTGCAAACCCAGCAGCCTTGTCAACCAACCAGAAGCCGTTTGTCAATGCCAGCAGCCTTGTCAACCAATCAGAGGGAGCATTTTCACTCCCAGCAGTAGGTATAAAACCAGCAGGCCCGGCCTGCGCTCAGGCCAATGGCCTGCGCTCAGGCCAATGGCCTGCGCTCAGGCCAATGGCCTGCGCTCAGGCCAATGGCCTGCGCTCAGGCCAATGGCCTGCGCTCAGGCCAATGGCCTGCGCTCAGGCCAATGGCCTGCGCTCAGGCCAATGGCCTGCGCTCAGGCCAATGGCCTGCGCTCAGGCCAATGGCCTGCGCTCAGGCCAATGGCCTGCGCTCAGGCCAATGGCCTGCGCTCAGGCCAATGGCCTGCGCTCAGGCCAATGGCCTGCGCTCAGGCCAATGGCCTGCGCTCAGGCCAATGGCCTGCGCTCAGGCCAATGGCCTGCGCTCAGGCCAATGGCCTGCGCTCAGGCCAATGGCCTGCGCTCAGGCCAATGGCCTGCGCTCAGGCCAATGGCCTGCGCTCAGGCCAATGGCCTGCGCTCAGGCCAATGGCCTGCGCTCAGGCCAATGGCCTGCGCTCAGGCCAATGGCCTGCGCTCAGGCCAATGGCCTGCGCTCTCCTTTCCCTCTGGATTTGACTTTTCCTCTTCTCTCCCCCCCCCCCCACCTAATCTCAGGTTTTTTGTTTTCTTTATTTCCTTTACCACTCTTTCCTTCTTTCACACTCTTCCAGATTGTGCAACGTTTCCTCTTTCCTTCCTGGTCCTTTTGTCTCCTGCTTTTACAGAGGTCAGCACAAAAGGAGGAGGAGGATTTCTATATGGTAAATGTTTCAAAGTGGGGACTTCATCTGTGGTATGTCACAAATGGGACCTGCACCCAATTGTTGCAGTGTGTTCTGCTGCTTCTGTTTAGAGTTCCAGCCAGCTCTTCCCTCCAAGTGCATTACACAAGCACGCACACACAGAGACACGGGGACGCCCCATTCCATAATGATAATTTTATTCTTTATACCCCACACAACTGACTGGGTTGCCCCAGCCGCTCTGGGCGGCATCCATCATGTATAAAAACATAATAAAACACTAGATGTTTTTAAAAAAACACCCTTCAGTGTACAAGATTGCCTTCAGACGGCTTGGGAGTCGGAGAACTCCATACCCCCCAACATTTCTCCTTTGAAAATAGGGACACCCTAAAGAAAAGAGATTAACAGTAATCCTTCAAGTGGTTTGGCTATGCGTTGGTTAATGGGTTAATTGGTGAGCTATGAGGTAAAGGGGAGGGTCAGATGCCTTGTCAATCAAAGAATGCCTTGTCAACCAACCAGAGGCAGCTTTGCAAACCCAGCAGCCTTGTCAACCAACCAGAAGCCGTTTGTCAATGCCAGCAGCCTTGTCAACCAATCAGAGGGAGCATTTTCACTCCCAGCAGTAGGTATAAAACCAGCAGGCCCCTCGAGAGCCTGCGCTCAGGCCAATGGCCTGCGCTCAGGCCAATGGCCTGCGCTCAGGCCAATGGCCTGCGCTCAGGCCAATGGCCTGCGCTCAGGCCAATGGCCTGCGCTCAGGCCAATGGCCTGCGCTCAGGCCAATGGCCTGCGCTCAGGCCAATGGCCTGCGCTCAGGCCAATGGCCTGCGCTCAGGCCAATGGCCTGCGCTCAGGCCAATGGCCTGCGCTCAGGCCAATGGCCTGCGCTCAGGCCAATGGCCTGCGCTCAGGCCAATGGCCTGCGCTCAGGCCAATGGCCTGCGCTCAGGCCAATGGCCTGCGCTCAGGCCAATGGCCTGCGCTCAGGCCAATGGCCTGCGCTCAGGCCAATGGCCTGCGCTCAGGCCAATGGCCTGCGCTCAGGCCAATGGCCTGCGCTCTCCTTTCCCTCTGGATTTGACTTTTCCTCTTCTCTCCCCCCCCCCACCTAATCTCAGGTTTTTTGTTTTCTTTATTTCCTTTACCACTCTTTCCTTCTTTCACACTCTTCCAGATTGTGCAACGTTTCCTCTTTCCTTCCTGGTCCTTTTGTCTCCTGCTTTTACAGAGGTCAGCACAAAAGGAGGAGGAGGATTTCTATATGGTAAATGTTTCAAAGTGGGGACTTCATCTGTGGTATGTCACAAATGGGACCTGCACCCAATTGTTGCAGTGTGTTCTGCTGCTTCTGTTTAGAGTTCCAGCCAGCTCTTCCCTCCAAGTGCATTACACAAGCACGCACACACAGAGACACGGGGACGCCCCATTCCATAATGATAATTTTATTCTTTATACCCCACACAACTGACTGGGTTGCCCCAGCCGCTCTGGGCGGCATCCATCATGTATAAAAACATAATAAAACACTAGATGTTTTTAAAAAAACACCCTTCAGTGTACAAGATTGCCTTCAGACGGCTTGGGAGTCGGAGAACTCCATACCCCCCAACATTTCTCCTTTGAAAATAGGGACACCCTAAGGAAAAGAGATTAACAGTAATCCTTCAAGTGGTTTGGCTATGCGTTGGTTAATGGGTTAATTGGTGAGCTATGAGGTAAAGGGGAGGGTCAGATGCCTTGTCAATCAAAGAATGCCTTGTCAACCAACCAGAGGCAGCTTTGCAAACCCAGCAGCCTTGTCAACCAACCAGAAGCCGTTTGTCAATGCCAGCAGCCTTGTCAACCAATCAGAGGGAGCATTTTCACTCCCAGCAGTAGGTATAAAACCAGCAGGCCAATGGCCTGCGCTCAGGCCAATGGCCTGCGCTCAGGCCAATGGCCTGCGCTCTCCTTTCCCTCTGGATTTGACTTTTCCTCTTCTCTCCCCCCCCCCACCTAATCTCAGGTTTTTTGTTTTCTTTATTTCCTTTACCACTCTTTCCTTCTTTCACACTCTTCCAGATTGTGCAACGTTTCCTCTTTCCTTCCTGGTCCTTTTGTCTCCTGCTTTTACAGAGGTCAGCACAAAAGGAGGAGGAGGATTTCTATATGGTAAATGTTTCAAAGTGGGGACTTCATCTGTGGTATGTCACAAATGGGACCTGCACCCAATTGTTGCAGTGTGTTCTGCTGCTTCTGTTTAGAGTTCCAGCCAGCTCTTCCCTCCAAGTGCATTACACAAGCACGCACACACAGAGACACGGGGACGCCCCATTCCATAATGATAATTTTATTCTTTATACCCCACACAACTGACTGGGTTGCCCCAGCCGCTCTGGGCGGCATCCATCATGTATAAAAACATAATAAAACACTAGATGTTTTTAAAAAAACACCCTTCAGTGTACAAGATTGCCTTCAGACGGCTTGGGAGTCGGAGAACTCCATACCCCCCAACATTTCTCCTTTGAAAATAGGGACACCCTAAGGAAAAGAGATTAACAGTAATCCTTCAAGTGGTTTGGCTATGCGTTGGTTAATGGGTTAATTGGTGAGCTATGAGGTAAAGGGGAGGGTCAGATGCCTTGTCAATCAAAGAATGCCTTGTCAACCAACCAGAGGCAGCTTTGCAAACCCAGCAGCCTTGTCAACCAACCAGAAGCCGTTTGTCAATGCCAGCAGCCTTGTCAACCAATCAGAGGGAGCATTTTCACTCCCAGCAGTAGGTATAAAACCAGCAGGCCAATGGCCTGCGCTCAGGCCAATGGCCTGCGCTCAGGCCAATGGCCTGCGCGCTCCTTTCCCTCTGGATTTGACTTTTCCTCTTCTCTCCCCCCCCCCCCACCTAATCTCAGGTTTTTTGTTTTCTTTATTTCCTTTACCACTCTTTCCTTCTTTCACACTCTTCCAGATTGTGCAACGTTTCCTCTTTCCTTCCTGGTCCTTTTGTCTCCTGCTTTTACAGAGGTCAGCACAAAAGGAGGAGGAGGATTTCTATATGGTAAATGTTTCAAAGTGGGGACTTCATCTGTGGTATGTCACAAATGGGACCTGCACCCAATTGTTGCAGTGTGTTCTGCTGCTTCTGTTTAGAGTTCCAGCCAGCTCTTCCCTCCAAGTGCATTACACAAGCACGCACACACAGAGACACGGGGACGCCCCATTCCATAATGATAATTTTATTCTTTATACCCCACACAACTGACTGGGTTGCCCCAGCCGCTCTGGGCGGCATCCATCATGTATAAAAACATAATAAAACACTAGATGTTTTTAAAAAAACACCCTTCAGTGTACAAGATTGCCTTCAGACGGCTTGGGAGTCGGAGAACTCCATACCCCCCAACATTTCTCCTTTGAAAATAGGGACACCCTAAGGAAAAGAGATTAACAGTAATCCTTCAAGTGGTTTGGCTATGCGTTGGTTAATGGGTTAATTGGTGAGCTATGAGGTAAAGGGGAGGGTCAGATGCCTTGTCAATCAAAGAATGCCTTGTCAACCAACCAGAGGCAGCTTTGCAAACCCAGCAGCCTTGTCAACCAACCAGAAGCCGTTTGTCAATGCCAGCAGCCTTGTCAACCAATCAGAGGGAGCATTTTCACTCCCAGCAGTAGGTATAAAACCAGCAGGCCCGGCCTGCGCTCAGGCCAATGGCCTGCGCTCAGGCCAATGGCCTGCGCTCAGGCCAATGGCCTGCGCTCAGGCCAATGGCCTGCGCTCAGGCCAATGGCCTGCGCTCAGGCCAATGGCCTGCGCTCAGGCCAATGGCCTGCGCTCAGGCCAATGGCCTGCGCTCAGGCCAATGGCCTGCGCTCAGGCCAATGGCCTGCGCTCAGGCCAATGGCCTGCGCTCAGGCCAATGGCCTGCGCTCAGGCCAATGGCCTGCGCTCAGGCCAATGGCCTGCGCTCAGGCCAATGGCCTGCGCTCAGGCCAATGGCCTGCGCTCAGGCCAATGGCCTGCGCTCAGGCCAATGGCCTGCGCTCAGGCCAATGGCCTGCGCTCAGGCCAATGGCCTGCGCTCTCCTTTCCCTCTGGATTTGACTTTTCCTCTTCTCTCCCCCCCCCACCTAATCTCAGGTTTTTTGTTTTCTTTATTTCCTTTACCACTCTTTCCTTCTTTCACACTCTTCCAGATTGTGCAACGTTTCCTCTTTCCTTCCTGGTCCTTTTGTCTCCTGCTTTTACAGAGGTCAGCACAAAAGGAGGAGGAGGATTTCTATATGGTAAATGTTTCAAAGTGGGGACTTCATCTGTGGTATGTCACAAATGGGACCTGCACCCAATTGTTGCAGTGTGTTCTGCTGCTTCTGTTTAGAGTTCCAGCCAGCTCTTCCCTCCAAGTGCATTACACAAGCACGCACACACAGAGACACGGGGACGCCCCATTCCATAATGATAATTTTATTCTTTATACCCCACACAACTGACTGGGTTGCCCCAGCCGCTCTGGGCGGCATCCATCATGTATAAAAACATAATAAAACACTAGATGTTTTTAAAAAAACACCCTTCAGTGTACAAGATTGCCTTCAGACGGCTTGGGAGTCGGAGAACTCCATACCCCCCAACATTTCTCCTTTGAAAATAGGGACACCCTAAGGAAAAGAGATTAACAGTAATCCTTCAAGTGGTTTGGCTATGCGTTGGTTAATGGGTTAATTGGTGAGCTATGAGGTAAAGGGGAGGGTCAGATGCCTTGTCAATCAAAGAATGCCTTGTCAACCAACCAGAGGCAGCTTTGCAAACCCAGCAGCCTTGTCAACCAACCAGAAGCCGTTTGTCAATGCCAGCAGCCTTGTCAACCAATCAGAGGGAGCATTTTCACTCCCAGCAGTAGGTATAAAACCAGCAGGCCCGGCCTGCGCTCAGGCCAATGGCCTGCGCTCAGGCCAATGGCCTGCGCTCAGGCCAATGGCCTGCGCTCAGGCCAATGGCCTGCGCTCAGGCCAATGGCCTGCGCTCAGGCCAATGGCCTGCGCTCAGGCCAATGGCCTGCGCTCAGGCCAATGGCCTGCGCTCAGGCCAATGGCCTGCGCTCAGGCCAATGGCCTGCGCTCAGGCCAATGGCCTGCGCTCAGGCCAATGGCCTGCGCTCAGGCCAATGGCCTGCGCTCAGGCCAATGGCCTGCGCTCAGGCCAATGGCCTGCGCTCAGGCCAATGGCCTGCGCTCAGGCCAATGGCCTGCGCTCAGGCCAATGGCCTGCGCTCAGGCCAATGGCCTGCGCTCAGGCCAATGGCCTGCGCTCAGGCCAATGGCCTGCGCTCTCCTTTCCCTCTGGATTTGACTTTTCCTCTTCTCTCCCCCCCCCCCACCTAATCTCAGGTTTTTTGTTTTCTTTATTTCCTTTACCACTCTTTCCTTCTTTCACACTCTTCCAGATTGTGCAACGTTTCCTCTTTCCTTCCTGGTCCTTTTGTCTCCTGCTTTTACAGAGGTCAGCACAAAAGGAGGAGGAGGATTTCTATATGGTAAATGTTTCAAAGTGGGGACTTCATCTGTGGTATGTCACAAATGGGACCTGCACCCAATTGTTGCAGTGTGTTCTGCTGCTTCTGTTTAGAGTTCCAGCCAGCTCTTCCCTCCAAGTGCATTACACAAGCACGCACACACAGAGACACGGGGACGCCCCATTCCATAATGATAATTTTATTCTTTATACCCCACACAACTGACTGGGTTGCCCCAGCCGCTCTGGGCGGCATCCATCATGTATAAAAACATAATAAAACACTAGATGTTTTTAAAAAAACACCCTTCAGTGTACAAGATTGCCTTCAGACGGCTTGGGAGTCGGAGAACTCCATACCCCCCAACATTTCTCCTTTGAAAATAGGGACACCCTAAGGAAAAGAGATTAACAGTAATCCTTCAAGTGGTTTGGCTATGCGTTGGTTAATGGGTTAATTGGTGAGCTATGAGGTAAAGGGGAGGGTCAGATGCCTTGTCAATCAAAGAATGCCTTGTCAACCAACCAGAGGCAGCTTTGCAAACCCAGCAGCCTTGTCAACCAACCAGAAGCCGTTTGTCAATGCCAGCAGCCTTGTCAACCAATCAGAGGGAGCATTTTCACTCCCAGCAGTAGGTATAAAACCAGCAGGCCCGGCCTGCGCTCAGGCCAATGGCCTGCGCTCAGGCCAATGGCCTGCGCTCAGGCCAATGGCCTGCGCTCAGGCCAATGGCCTGCGCTCAGGCCAATGGCCTGCGCTCAGGCCAATGGCCTGCGCTCAGGCCAATGGCCTGCGCTCAGGCCAATGGCCTGCGCTCAGGCCAATGGCCTGCGCTCAGGCCAATGGCCTGCGCTCAGGCCAATGGCCTGCGCTCAGGCCAATGGCCTGCGCTCAGGCCAATGGCCTGCGCTCAGGCCAATGGCCTGCGCTCAGGCCAATGGCCTGCGCTCAGGCCAATGGCCTGCGCTCAGGCCAATGGCCTGCGCTCAGGCCAATGGCCTGCGCTCAGGCCAATGGCCTGCGCTCAGGCCAATGGCCTGCGCTCAGGCCAATGGCCTGCGCTCAGGCCAATGGCCTGCGCTCAGGCCAATGGCCTGCGCTCAGGCCAATGGCCTGCGCTCAGGCCAATGGCCTGCGCTCAGGCCAATGGCCTGCGCTCAGGCCAATGGCCTGCGCTCAGGCCAATGGCCTGCGCTCAGGCCAATGGCCTGCGCTCAGGCCAATGGCCTGCGCTCTCCTTTCCCTCTGGATTTGACTTTTCCTCTTCTCTCCCCCCCCCCCACCTAATCTCAGGTTTTTTGTTTTCTTTATTTCCTTTACCACTCTTTCCTTCTTTCACACTCTTCCAGATTGTGCAACGTTTCCTCTTTCCTTCCTGGTCCTTTTGTCTCCTGCTTTTACAGAGGTCAGCACAAAAGGAGGAGGAGGATTTCTATATGGTAAATGTTTCAAAGTGGGGACTTCATCTGTGGTATGTCACAAATGGGACCTGCACCCAATTGTTGCAGTGTGTTCTGCTGCTTCTGTTTAGAGTTCCAGCCAGCTCTTCCCTCCAAGTGCATTACACAAGCACGCACACACAGAGACACGGGGACGCCCCATTCCATAATGATAATTTTATTCTTTATACCCCACACAACTGACTGGGTTGCCCCAGCCGCTCTGGGCGGCATCCATCATGTATAAAAACATAATAAAACACTAGATGTTTTTAAAAAAACACCCTTCAGTGTACAAGATTGCCTTCAGACGGCTTGGGAGTCGGAGAACTCCATACCCCCCAACATTTCTCCTTTGAAAATAGGGACACCCTAAGGAAAAGAGATTAACAGTAATCCTTCAAGTGGTTTGGCTATGCGTTGGTTAATGGGTTAATTGGTGAGCTATGAGGTAAAGGGGAGGGTCAGATGCCTTGTCAATCAAAGAATGCCTTGTCAACCAACCAGAGGCAGCTTTGCAAACCCAGCAGCCTTGTCAACCAACCAGAAGCCGTTTGTCAATGCCAGCAGCCTTGTCAACCAATCAGAGGGAGCATTTTCACTCCCAGCAGTAGGTATAAAACCAGCAGGCCCGGCCTGCGCTCAGGCCAATGGCCTGCGCTCAGGCCAATGGCCTGCGCTCAGGCCAATGGCCTGCGCTCAGGCCAATGGCCTGCGCTCAGGCCAATGGCCTGCGCTCAGGCCAATGGCCTGCGCTCAGGCCAATGGCCTGCGCTCAGGCCAATGGCCTGCGCTCAGGCCAATGGCCTGCGCTCAGGCCAATGGCCTGCGCTCAGGCCAATGGCCTGCGCTCAGGCCAATGGCCTGCGCTCAGGCCAATGGCCTGCGCTCAGGCCAATGGCCTGCGCTCAGGCCAATGGCCTGCGCTCAGGCCAATGGCCTGCGCTCAGGCCAATGGCCTGCGCTCAGGCCAATGGCCTGCGCTCAGGCCAATGGCCTGCGCTCAGGCCAATGGCCTGCGCTCAGGCCAATGGCCTGCGCTCAGGCCAATGGCCTGCGCTCAGGCCAATGGCCTGCGCTCAGGCCAATGGCCTGCGCTCAGGCCAATGGCCTGCGCTCAGGCCAATGGCCTGCGCTCAGGCCAATGGCCTGCGCTCCTTTCCCTCTGGATTTGACTTTTCCTCTTCTCTCCCCCCCCCCCACCTAATCTCAGGTTTTTTGTTTTCTTTATTTCCTTTACCACTCTTTCCTTCTTTCACACTCTTCCAGATTGTGCAACGTTTCCTCTTTCCTTCCTGGTCCTTTTGTCTCCTGCTTTTACAGAGGTCAGCACAAAAGGAGGAGGAGGATTTCTATATGGTAAATGTTTCAAAGTGGGGACTTCATCTGTGGTATGTCACAAATGGGACCTGCACCCAATTGTTGCAGTGTGTTCTGCTGCTTCTGTTTAGAGTTCCAGCCAGCTCTTCCCTCCAAGTGCATTACACAAGCACGCACACACAGAGACACGGGGACGCCCCATTCCATAATGATAATTTTATTCTTTATACCCCACACAACTGACTGGGTTGCCCCAGCCGCTCTGGGCGGCATCCATCATGTATAAAAACATAATAAAACACTAGATGTTTTTAAAAAAACACCCTTCAGTGTACAAGATTGCCTTCAGACGGCTTGGGAGTCGGAGAACTCCATACCCCCCAACATTTCTCCTTTGAAAATAGGGACACCCTAAGGAAAAGAGATTAACAGTAATCCTTCAAGTGGTTTGGCTATGCGTTGGTTAATGGGTTAATTGGTGAGCTATGAGGTAAAGGGGAGGGTCAGATGCCTTGTCAATCAAAGAATGCCTTGTCAACCAACCAGAGGCAGCTTTGCAAACCCAGCAGCCTTGTCAACCAACCAGAAGCCGTTTGTCAATGCCAGCAGCCTTGTCAACCAATCAGAGGGAGCATTTTCACTCCCAGCAGTAGGTATAAAACCAGCAGGCCCGGCCTGCGCTCAGGCCAATGGCCTGCGCTCAGGCCAATGGCCTGCGCTCAGGCCAATGGCCTGCGCTCAGGCCAATGGCCTGCGCTCAGGCCAATGGCCTGCGCTCAGGCCAATGGCCTGCGCTCAGGCCAATGGCCTGCGCTCAGGCCAATGGCCTGCGCTCAGGCCAATGGCCTGCGCTCAGGCCAATGGCCTGCGCTCAGGCCAATGGCCTGCGCTCAGGCCAATGGCCTGCGCTCAGGCCAATGGCCTGCGCTCAGGCCAATGGCCTGCGCTCAGGCCAATGGCCTGCGCTCAGGCCAATGGCCTGCGCTCAGGCCAATGGCCTGCGCTCAGGCCAATGGCCTGCGCTCAGGCCAATGGCCTGCGCTCAGGCCAATGGCCTGCGCTCAGGCCAATGGCCTGCGCTCAGGCCAATGGCCTGCGCTCAGGCCAATGGCCTGCGCTCAGGCCAATGGCCTGCGCTCAGGCCAATGGCCTGCGCTCAGGCCAATGGCCTGCGCTCAGGCCAATGGCCTGCGCTCAGGCCAATGGCCTGCGCTCAGGCCAATGGCCTGCGCGCTCCTTTCCCTCTGGATTTGACTTTTCCTCTTCTCTCCCCCCCCCCCCACCTAATCTCAGGTTTTTTGTTTTCTTTATTTCCTTTACCACTCTTTCCTTCTTTCACACTCTTCCAGATTGTGCAACGTTTCCTCTTTCCTTCCTGGTCCTTTTGTCTCCTGCTTTTACAGAGGTCAGCACAAAAGGAGGAGGAGGATTTCTATATGGTAAATGTTTCAAAGTGGGGACTTCATCTGTGGTATGTCACAAATGGGACCTGCACCCAATTGTTGCAGTGTGTTCTGCTGCTTCTGTTTAGAGTTCCAGCCAGCTCTTCCCTCCAAGTGCATTACACAAGCACGCACACACAGAGACACGGGGACGCCCCATTCCATAATGATAATTTTATTCTTTATACCCCACACAACTGACTGGGTTGCCCCAGCCGCTCTGGGCGGCATCCATCATGTATAAAAACATAATAAAACACTAGATGTTTTTAAAAAAACACCCTTCAGTGTACAAGATTGCCTTCAGACGGCTTGGGAGTCGGAGAACTCCATACCCCCCAACATTTCTCCTTTGAAAATAGGGACACCCTAAGGAAAAGAGATTAACAGTAATCCTTCAAGTGGTTTGGCTATGCGTTGGTTAATGGGTTAATTGGTGAGCTATGAGGTAAAGGGGAGGGTCAGATGCCTTGTCAATCAAAGAATGCCTTGTCAACCAACCAGAGGCAGCTTTGCAAACCCAGCAGCCTTGTCAACCAACCAGAAGCCGTTTGTCAATGCCAGCAGCCTTGTCAACCAATCAGAGGGAGCATTTTCACTCCCAGCAGTAGGTATAAAACCAGCAGGCCAATGGCCTGCGCTCAGGCCAATGGCCTGCGCTCAGTCTCCTTTCCCTCTGGATTTGACTTTTCCTCTTCTCTCCCCCCCCCCCACCTAATCTCAGGTTTTTTGTTTTCTTTATTTCCTTTACCACTCTTTCCTTCTTTCACACTCTTCCAGATTGTGCAACGTTTCCTCTTTCCTTCCTGGTCCTTTTGTCTCCTGCTTTTACAGAGGTCAGCACAAAAGGAGGAGGAGGATTTCTATATGGTAAATGTTTCAAAGTGGGGACTTCATCTGTGGTATGTCACAAATGGGACCTGCACCCAATTGTTGCAGTGTGTTCTGCTGCTTCTGTTTAGAGTTCCAGCCAGCTCTTCCCTCCAAGTGCATTACACAAGCACGCACACACAGAGACACGGGGACGCCCCATTCCATAATGATAATTTTATTCTTTATACCCCACACAACTGACTGGGTTGCCCCAGCCGCTCTGGGCGGCATCCATCATGTATAAAAACATAATAAAACACTAGATGTTTTTAAAAAAACACCCTTCAGTGTACAAGATTGCCTTCAGACGGCTTGGGAGTCGGAGAACTCCATACCCCCCAACATTTCTCCTTTGAAAATAGGGACACCCTAAAGAAAAGAGATTAACAGTAATCCTTCAAGTGGTTTGGCTATGCGTTGGTTAATGGGTTAATTGGTGAGCTATGAGGTAAAGGGGAGGGTCAGATGCCTTGTCAATCAAAGAATGCCTTGTCAACCAACCAGAGGCAGCTTTGCAAACCCAGCAGCCTTGTCAACCAACCAGAAGCCGTTTGTCAATGCCAGCAGCCTTGTCAACCAATCAGAGGGAGCATTTTCACTCCCAGCAGTAGGTATAAAACCAGCAGGCCCGGCCTGCGCTCAGGCCAATGGCCTGCGCTCAGGCCAATGGCCTGCGCTCAGGCCAATGGCCTGCGCTCAGGCCAATGGCCTGCGCTCAGGCCAATGGCCTGCGCTCAGGCCAATGGCCTGCGCTCAGGCCAATGGCCTGCGCTCAGGCCAATGGCCTGCGCTCAGGCCAATGGCCTGCGCTCAGGCCAATGGCCTGCGCTCAGGCCAATGGCCTGCGCTCAGGCCAATGGCCTGCGCTCAGGCCAATGGCCTGCGCTCAGGCCAATGGCCTGCGCTCAGGCCAATGGCCTGCGCTCAGGCCAATGGCCTGCGCTCAGGCCAATGGCCTGCGCTCAGGCCAATGGCCTGCGCTCAGGCCAATGGCCTGCGCTCAGGCCAATGGCCTGCGCTCAGGCCAATGGCCTGCGCTCAGGCCAATGGCCTGCGCTCTCCTTTCCCTCTGGATTTGACTTTTCCTCTTCTCTCCCCCCCCCCCACCTAATCTCAGGTTTTTTGTTTTCTTTATTTCCTTTACCACTCTTTCCTTCTTTCACACTCTTCCAGATTGTGCAACGTTTCCTCTTTCCTTCCTGGTCCTTTTGTCTCCTGCTTTTACAGAGGTCAGCACAAAAGGAGGAGGAGGATTTCTATATGGTAAATGTTTCAAAGTGGGGACTTCATCTGTGGTATGTCACAAATGGGACCTGCACCCAATTGTTGCAGTGTGTTCTGCTGCTTCTGTTTAGAGTTCCAGCCAGCTCTTCCCTCCAAGTGCATTACACAAGCACGCACACACAGAGACACGGGGACGCCCCATTCCATAATGATAATTTTATTCTTTATACCCCACACAACTGACTGGGTTGCCCCAGCCGCTCTGGGCGGCATCCATCATGTATAAAAACATAATAAAACACTAGATGTTTTTAAAAAAACACCCTTCAGTGTACAAGATTGCCTTCAGACGGCTTGGGAGTCGGAGAACTCCATACCCCCCAACATTTCTCCTTTGAAAATAGGGACACCCTAAGGAAAAGAGATTAACAGTAATCCTTCAAGTGGTTTGGCTATGCGTTGGTTAATGGGTTAATTGGTGAGCTATGAGGTAAAGGGGAGGGTCAGATGCCTTGTCAATCAAAGAATGCCTTGTCAACCAACCAGAGGCAGCTTTGCAAACCCAGCAGCCTTGTCAACCAACCAGAAGCCGTTTGTCAATGCCAGCAGCCTTGTCAACCAATCAGAGGGAGCATTTTCACTCCCAGCAGTAGGTATAAAACCAGCAGGCCCGGCCTGCGCTCAGGCCAATGGCCTGCGCTCAGGCCAATGGCCTGCGCTCAGGCCAATGGCCTGCGCTCAGGCCAATGGCCTGCGCTCAGGCCAATGGCCTGCGCTCAGGCCAATGGCCTGCGCTCAGGCCAATGGCCTGCGCTCAGGCCAATGGCCTGCGCTCAGGCCAATGGCCTGCGCTCAGGCCAATGGCCTGCGCTCAGGCCAATGGCCTGCGCTCAGGCCAATGGCCTGCGCTCAGGCCAATGGCCTGCGCTCAGGCCAATGGCCTGCGCTCAGGCCAATGGCCTGCGCTCAGGCCAATGGCCTGCGCTCAGGCCAATGGCCTGCGCTCAGGCCAATGGCCTGCGCTCAGGCCAATGGCCTGCGCTCTCCTTTCCCTCTGGATTTGACTTTTCCTCTTCTCTCCCCCCCCCCCACCTAATCTCAGGTTTTTTGTTTTCTTTATTTCCTTTACCACTCTTTCCTTCTTTCACACTCTTCCAGATTGTGCAACGTTTCCTCTTTCCTTCCTGGTCCTTTTGTCTCCTGCTTTTACAGAGGTCAGCACAAAAGGAGGAGGAGGATTTCTATATGGTAAATGTTTCAAAGTGGGGACTTCATCTGTGGTATGTCACAAATGGGACCTGCACCCAATTGTTGCAGTGTGTTCTGCTGCTTCTGTTTAGAGTTCCAGCCAGCTCTTCCCTCCAAGTGCATTACACAAGCACGCACACACAGAGACACGGGGACGCCCCATTCCATAATGATAATTTTATTCTTTATACCCCACACAACTGACTGGGTTGCCCCAGCCGCTCTGGGCGGCATCCATCATGTATAAAAACATAATAAAACACTAGATGTTTTTAAAAAAACACCCTTCAGTGTACAAGATTGCCTTCAGACGGCTTGGGAGTCGGAGAACTCCATACCCCCCAACATTTCTCCTTTGAAAATAGGGACACCCTAAGGAAAAGAGATTAACAGTAATCCTTCAAGTGGTTTGGCTATGCGTTGGTTAATGGGTTAATTGGTGAGCTATGAGGTAAAGGGGAGGGTCAGATGCCTTGTCAATCAAAGAATGCCTTGTCAACCAACCAGAGGCAGCTTTGCAAACCCAGCAGCCTTGTCAACCAACCAGAAGCCGTTTGTCAATGCCAGCAGCCTTGTCAACCAATCAGAGGGAGCATTTTCACTCCCAGCAGTAGGTATAAAACCAGCAGGCCAATGGCCTGCGCTCAGGCCAATGGCCTGCGCTCAGTCTCCTTTCCCTCTGGATTTGACTTTTCCTCTTCTCTCCCCCCCCCCCCACCTAATCTCAGGTTTTTTGTTTTCTTTATTTCCTTTACCACTCTTTCCTTCTTTCACACTCTTCCAGATTGTGCAACGTTTCCTCTTTCCTTCCTGGTCCTTTTGTCTCCTGCTTTTACAGAGGTCAGCACAAAAGGAGGAGGAGGATTTCTATATGGTAAATGTT
This sequence comes from Podarcis muralis, assembly GCF_964188315.1. Lineage (NCBI taxonomy): Eukaryota > Metazoa > Chordata > Lepidosauria > Squamata > Lacertidae > Podarcis > Podarcis muralis. The sequence goes on from NW_027554776.1 coordinate 18,212, forward strand.
TCAAAGTGGGGACTTCATCTGTGGTATGTCACAAATGGGACCTGCACCCAATTGTTGCAGTGTGTTCTGCTGCTTCTGTTTAGAGTTCCAGCCAGCTCTTCCCTCCAAGTGCATTACACAAGCACGCACACACAGAGACACGGGGACGCCCCATTCCATAATGATAATTTTATTCTTTATACCCCACACAACTGACTGGGTTGCCCCAGCCGCTCTGGGCGGCATCCATCATGTATAAAAACATAATAAAACACTAGATGTTTTTAAAAAAACACCCTTCAGTGTACAAGATTGCCTTCAGACGGCTTGGGAGTCGGAGAACTCCATACCCCCCAACATTTCTCCTTTGAAAATAGGGACACCCTAAGGAAAAGAGATTAACAGTAATCCTTCAAGTGGTTTGGCTATGCGTTGGTTAATGGGTTAATTGGTGAGCTATGAGGTAAAGGGGAGGGTCAGATGCCTTGTCAATCAAAGAATGCCTTGTCAACCAACCAGAGGCAGCTTTGCAAACCCAGCAGCCTTGTCAACCAACCAGAAGCCGTTTGTCAATGCCAGCAGCCTTGTCAACCAATCAGAGGGAGCATTTTCACTCCCAGCAGTAGGTATAAAACCAGCAGGCCAATGGCCTGCGCTCAGGCCAATGGCCTGCGCTCAGTCTCCTTTCCCTCTGGATTTGACTTTTCCTCTTCTCTCCCCCCCCCCCACCTAATCTCAGGTTTTTTGTTTTCTTTATTTCCTTTACCACTCTTTCCTTCTTTCACACTCTTCCAGATTGTGCAACGTTTCCTCTTTCCTTCCTGGTCCTTTTGTCTCCTGCTTTTACAGAGGTCAGCACAAAAGGAGGAGGAGGATTTCTATATGGTAAATGTTTCAAAGTGGGGACTTCATCTGTGGTATGTCACAAATGGGACCTGCACCCAATTGTTGCAGTGTGTTCTGCTGCTTCTGTTTAGAGTTCCAGCCAGCTCTTCCCTCCAAGTGCATTACACAAGCACGCACACACAGAGACACGGGGACGCCCCATTCCATAATGATAATTTTATTCTTTATACCCCACACAACTGACTGGGTTGCCCCAGCCGCTCTGGGCGGCATCCATCATGTATAAAAACATAATAAAACACTAGATGTTTTTAAAAAAACACCCTTCAGTGTACAAGATTGCCTTCAGACGGCTTGGGAGTCGGAGAACTCCATACCCCCCAACATTTCTCCTTTGAAAATAGGGACACCCTAAAGAAAAGAGATTAACAGTAATCCTTCAAGTGGTTTGGCTATGCGTTGGTTAATGGGTTAATTGGTGAGCTATGAGGTAAAGGGGAGGGTCAGATGCCTTGTCAATCAAAGAATGCCTTGTCAACCAACCAGAGGCAGCTTTGCAAACCCAGCAGCCTTGTCAACCAACCAGAAGCCGTTTGTCAATGCCAGCAGCCTTGTCAACCAATCAGAGGGAGCATTTTCACTCCCAGCAGTAGGTATAAAACCAGCAGGCCCGGCCTGCGCTCAGGCCAATGGCCTGCGCTCAGGCCAATGGCCTGCGCTCAGGCCAATGGCCTGCGCTCAGGCCAATGGCCTGCGCTCAGGCCAATGGCCTGCGCTCAGGCCAATGGCCTGCGCTCAGGCCAATGGCCTGCGCTCAGGCCAATGGCCTGCGCTCAGGCCAATGGCCTGCGCTCAGGCCAATGGCCTGCGCTCAGGCCAATGGCCTGCGCTCAGGCCAATGGCCTGCGCTCAGGCCAATGGCCTGCGCTCAGGCCAATGGCCTGCGCTCAGGCCAATGGCCTGCGCTCAGGCCAATGGCCTGCGCTCAGGCCAATGGCCTGCGCTCTCCTTTCCCTCTGGATTTGACTTTTCCTCTTCTCTCCCCCCCCCCCACCTAATCTCAGGTTTTTTGTTTTCTTTATTTCCTTTACCACTCTTTCCTTCTTTCACACTCTTCCAGATTGTGCAACGTTTCCTCTTTCCTTCCTGGTCCTTTTGTCTCCTGCTTTTACAGAGGTCAGCACAAAAGGAGGAGGAGGATTTCTATATGGTAAATGTTTCAAAGTGGGGACTTCATCTGTGGTATGTCACAAATGGGACCTGCACCCAATTGTTGCAGTGTGTTCTGCTGCTTCTGTTTAGAGTTCCAGCCAGCTCTTCCCTCCAAGTGCATTACACAAGCACGCACACACAGAGACACGGGGACGCCCCATTCCATAATGATAATTTTATTCTTTATACCCCACACAACTGACTGGGTTGCCCCAGCCGCTCTGGGCGGCATCCATCATGTATAAAAACATAATAAAACACTAGATGTTTTTAAAAAAACACCCTTCAGTGTACAAGATTGCCTTCAGACGGCTTGGGAGTCGGAGAACTCCATACCCCCCAACATTTCTCCTTTGAAAATAGGGACACCCTAAGGAAAAGAGATTAACAGTAATCCTTCAAGTGGTTTGGCTATGCGTTGGTTAATGGGTTAATTGGTGAGCTATGAGGTAAAGGGGAGGGTCAGATGCCTTGTCAATCAAAGAATGCCTTGTCAACCAACCAGAGGCAGCTTTGCAAACCCAGCAGCCTTGTCAACCAACCAGAAGCCGTTTGTCAATGCCAGCAGCCTTGTCAACCAATCAGAGGGAGCATTTTCACTCCCAGCAGTAGGTATAAAACCAGCAGGCCCGGCCTGCGCTCAGGCCAATGGCCTGCGCTCAGGCCAATGGCCTGCGCTCAGGCCAATGGCCTGCGCTCAGGCCAATGGCCTGCGCTCAGGCCAATGGCCTGCGCTCAGGCCAATGGCCTGCGCTCAGGCCAATGGCCTGCGCTCAGGCCAATGGCCTGCGCTCAGGCCAATGGCCTGCGCTCAGGCCAATGGCCTGCGCTCAGGCCAATGGCCTGCGCTCAGGCCAATGGCCTGCGCTCAGGCCAATGGCCTGCGCTCAGGCCAATGGCCTGCGCTCAGGCCAATGGCCTGCGCTCAGGCCAATGGCCTGCGCTCAGGCCAATGGCCTGCGCTCAGGCCAATGGCCTGCGCTCAGGCCAATGGCCTGCGCTCAGGCCAATGGCCTGCGCTCAGGCCAATGGCCTGCGCTCAGGCCAATGGCCTGCGCTCAGGCCAATGGCCTGCGCTCAGGCCAATGGCCTGCGCTCAGGCCAATGGCCTGCGCTCTCCTTTCCCTCTGGATTTGACTTTTCCTCTTCTCTCCCCCCCCCCCCACCTAATCTCAGGTTTTTTGTTTTCTTTATTTCCTTTACCACTCTTTCCTTCTTTCACACTCTTCCAGATTGTGCAACGTTTCCTCTTTCCTTCCTGGTCCTTTTGTCTCCTGCTTTTACAGAGGTCAGCACAAAAGGAGGAGGAGGATTTCTATATGGTAAATGTTTCAAAGTGGGGACTTCATCTGTGGTATGTCACAAATGGGACCTGCACCCAATTGTTGCAGTGTGTTCTGCTGCTTCTGTTTAGAGTTCCAGCCAGCTCTTCCCTCCAAGTGCATTACACAAGCACGCACACACAGAGACACGGGGACGCCCCATTCCATAATGATAATTTTATTCTTTATACCCCACACAACTGACTGGGTTGCCCCAGCCGCTCTGGGCGGCATCCATCATGTATAAAAACATAATAAAACACTAGATGTTTTTAAAAAAACACCCTTCAGTGTACAAGATTGCCTTCAGACGGCTTGGGAGTCGGAGAACTCCATACCCCCCAACATTTCTCCTTTGAAAATAGGGACACCCTAAGGAAAAGAGATTAACAGTAATCCTTCAAGTGGTTTGGCTATGCGTTGGTTAATGGGTTAATTGGTGAGCTATGAGGTAAAGGGGAGGGTCAGATGCCTTGTCAATCAAAGAATGCCTTGTCAACCAACCAGAGGCAGCTTTGCAAACCCAGCAGCCTTGTCAACCAACCAGAAGCCGTTTGTCAATGCCAGCAGCCTTGTCAACCAATCAGAGGGAGCATTTTCACTCCCAGCAGTAGGTATAAAACCAGCAGGCCCGGCCTGCGCTCAGGCCAATGGCCTGCGCTCAGGCCAATGGCCTGCGCTCAGGCCAATGGCCTGCGCTCAGGCCAATGGCCTGCGCTCAGGCCAATGGCCTGCGCTCAGGCCAATGGCCTGCGCTCAGGCCAATGGCCTGCGCTCAGGCCAATGGCCTGCGCTCAGGCCAATGGCCTGCGCTCAGGCCAATGGCCTGCGCTCAGGCCAATGGCCTGCGCTCAGGCCAATGGCCTGCGCTCAGGCCAATGGCCTGCGCTCAGGCCAATGGCCTGCGCTCAGGCCAATGGCCTGCGCTCAGGCCAATGGCCTGCGCTCAGGCCAATGGCCTGCGCTCAGGCCAATGGCCTGCGCTCAGGCCAATGGCCTGCGCTCAGGCCAATGGCCTGCGCGCTCCTTTCCCTCTGGATTTGACTTTTCCTCTTCTCTCCCCCCCCCCCACCTAATCTCAGGTTTTTTGTTTTCTTTATTTCCTTTACCACTCTTTCCTTCTTTCACACTCTTCCAGATTGTGCAACGTTTCCTCTTTCCTTCCTGGTCCTTTTGTCTCCTGCTTTTACAGAGGTCAGCACAAAAGGAGGAGGAGGATTTCTATATGGTAAATGTTTCAAAGTGGGGACTTCATCTGTGGTATGTCACAAATGGGACCTGCACCCAATTGTTGCAGTGTGTTCTGCTGCTTCTGTTTAGAGTTCCAGCCAGCTCTTCCCTCCAAGTGCATTACACAAGCACGCACACACAGAGACACGGGGACGCCCCATTCCATAATGATAATTTTATTCTTTATACCCCACACAACTGACTGGGTTGCCCCAGCCGCTCTGGGCGGCATCCATCATGTATAAAAACATAATAAAACACTAGATGTTTTTAAAAAAACACCCTTCAGTGTACAAGATTGCCTTCAGACGGCTTGGGAGTCGGAGAACTCCATACCCCCCAACATTTCTCCTTTGAAAATAGGGACACCCTAAGGAAAAGAGATTAACAGTAATCCTTCAAGTGGTTTGGCTATGCGTTGGTTAATGGGTTAATTGGTGAGCTATGAGGTAAAGGGGAGGGTCAGATGCCTTGTCAATCAAAGAATGCCTTGTCAACCAACCAGAGGCAGCTTTGCAAACCCAGCAGCCTTGTCAACCAACCAGAAGCCGTTTGTCAATGCCAGCAGCCTTGTCAACCAATCAGAGGGAGCATTTTCACTCCCAGCAGTAGGTATAAAACCAGCAGGCCCGGCCTGCGCTCAGGCCAATGGCCTGCGCTCAGGCCAATGGCCTGCGCTCAGGCCAATGGCCTGCGCTCAGGCCAATGGCCTGCGCTCAGGCCAATGGCCTGCGCTCAGGCCAATGGCCTGCGCTCAGGCCAATGGCCTGCGCTCAGGCCAATGGCCTGCGCTCAGGCCAATGGCCTGCGCTCAGGCCAATGGCCTGCGCTCAGGCCAATGGCCTGCGCTCAGGCCAATGGCCTGCGCTCAGGCCAATGGCCTGCGCTCAGGCCAATGGCCTGCGCTCAGGCCAATGGCCTGCGCTCAGGCCAATGGCCTGCGCTCAGGCCAATGGCCTGCGCTCAGGCCAATGGCCTGCGCTCAGGCCAATGGCCTGCGCTCAGGCCAATGGCCTGCGCTCAGGCCAATGGCCTGCGCTCAGGCCAATGGCCTGCGCTCAGGCCAATGGCCTGCGCGCTCCTTTCCCTCTGGATTTGACTTTTCCTCTTCTCTCCCCCCCCCCCACCTAATCTCAGGTTTTTTGTTTTCTTTATTTCCTTTACCACTCTTTCCTTCTTTCACACTCTTCCAGATTGTGCAACGTTTCCTCTTTCCTTCCTGGTCCTTTTGTCTCCTGCTTTTACAGAGGTCAGCACAAAAGGAGGAGGAGGATTTCTATATGGTAAATGTTTCAAAGTGGGGACTTCATCTGTGGTATGTCACAAATGGGACCTGCACCCAATTGTTGCAGTGTGTTCTGCTGCTTCTGTTTAGAGTTCCAGCCAGCTCTTCCCTCCAAGTGCATTACACAAGCACGCACACACAGAGACACGGGGACGCCCCATTCCATAATGATAATTTTATTCTTTATACCCCACACAACTGACTGGGTTGCCCCAGCCGCTCTGGGCGGCATCCATCATGTATAAAAACATAATAAAACACTAGATGTTTTTAAAAAAACACCCTTCAGTGTACAAGATTGCCTTCAGACGGCTTGGGAGTCGGAGAACTCCATACCCCCCAACATTTCTCCTTTGAAAATAGGGACACCCTAAGGAAAAGAGATTAACAGTAATCCTTCAAGTGGTTTGGCTATGCGTTGGTTAATGGGTTAATTGGTGAGCTATGAGGTAAAGGGGAGGGTCAGATGCCTTGTCAATCAAAGAATGCCTTGTCAACCAACCAGAGGCAGCTTTGCAAACCCAGCAGCCTTGTCAACCAACCAGAAGCCGTTTGTCAATGCCAGCAGCCTTGTCAACCAATCAGAGGGAGCATTTTCACTCCCAGCAGTAGGTATAAAACCAGCAGGCCCGGCCTGCGCTCAGGCCAATGGCCTGCGCTCAGGCCAATGGCCTGCGCTCAGGCCAATGGCCTGCGCTCAGGCCAATGGCCTGCGCTCAGGCCAATGGCCTGCGCTCAGGCCAATGGCCTGCGCTCAGGCCAATGGCCTGCGCTCAGGCCAATGGCCTGCGCTCAGGCCAATGGCCTGCGCTCAGGCCAATGGCCTGCGCTCAGGCCAATGGCCTGCGCTCAGGCCAATGGCCTGCGCTCAGGCCAATGGCCTGCGCTCAGGCCAATGGCCTGCGCTCAGGCCAATGGCCTGCGCTCAGGCCAATGGCCTGCGCTCAGGCCAATGGCCTGCGCTCAGGCCAATGGCCTGCGCTCAGGCCAATGGCCTGCGCTCAGGCCAATGGCCTGCGCGCTCCTTTCCCTCTGGATTTGACTTTTCCTCTTCTCTCCCCCCCCCCCACCTAATCTCAGGTTTTTTGTTTTCTTTATTTCCTTTACCACTCTTTCCTTCTTTCACACTCTTCCAGATTGTGCAACGTTTCCTCTTTCCTTCCTGGTCCTTTTGTCTCCTGCTTTTACAGAGGTCAGCACAAAAGGAGGAGGAGGATTTCTATATGGTAAATGTTTCAAAGTGGGGACTTCATCTGTGGTATGTCACAAATGGGACCTGCACCCAATTGTTGCAGTGTGTTCTGCTGCTTCTGTTTAGAGTTCCAGCCAGCTCTTCCCTCCAAGTGCATTACACAAGCACGCACACACAGAGACACGGGGACGCCCCATTCCATAATGATAATTTTATTCTTTATACCCCACACAACTGACTGGGTTGCCCCAGCCGCTCTGGGCGGCATCCATCATGTATAAAAACATAATAAAACACTAGATGTTTTTAAAAAACACCCTTCAGTGTACAAGATTGCCTTCAGACGGCTTGGGAGTCGGAGAACTCCATACCCCCCAACATTTCTCCTTTGAAAATAGGGACACCCTAAGGAAAAGAGATTAACAGTAATCCTTCAAGTGGTTTGGCTATGCGTTGGTTAATGGGTTAATTGGTGAGCTATGAGGTAAAGGGGAGGGTCAGATGCCTTGTCAATCAAAGAATGCCTTGTCAACCAACCAGAGGCAGCTTTGCAAACCCAGCAGCCTTGTCAACCAACCAGAAGCCGTTTGTCAATGCCAGCAGCCTTGTCAACCAATCAGAGGGAGCATTTTCACTCCCAGCAGTAGGTATAAAACCAGCAGGCCAATGGCCTGCGCTCAGGCCAATGGCCTGCGCTCTCCTTTCCCTCTGGATTTGACTTTTCCTCTTCTCTCCCCCCCCCCCCACCTAATCTCAGGTTTTTTGTTTTCTTTATTTCCTTTACCACTCTTTCCTTCTTTCACACTCTTCCAGATTGTGCAACGTTTCCTCTTTCCTTCCTGGTCCTTTTGTCTCCTGCTTTTACAGAGGTCAGCACAAAAGGAGGAGGAGGATTTCTATATGGTAAATGTTTCAAAGTGGGGACTTCATCTGTGGTATGTCACAAATGGGACCTGCACCCAATTGTTGCAGTGTGTTCTGCTGCTTCTGTTTAGAGTTCCAGCCAGCTCTTCCCTCCAAGTGCATTACACAAGCACGCACACACAGAGACACGGGGACGCCCCATTCCATAATGATAATTTTATTCTTTATACCCCACACAACTGACTGGGTTGCCCCAGCCGCTCTGGGCGGCATCCATCATGTATAAAAACATAATAAAACACTAGATGTTTTTAAAAAAACACCCTTCAGTGTACAAGATTGCCTTCAGACGGCTTGGGAGTCGGAGAACTCCATACCCCCCAACATTTCTCCTTTGAAAATAGGGACACCCTAAAGAAAAGAGATTAACAGTAATCCTTCAAGTGGTTTGGCTATGCGTTGGTTAATGGGTTAATTGGTGAGCTATGAGGTAAAGGGGAGGGTCAGATGCCTTGTCAATCAAAGAATGCCTTGTCAACCAACCAGAGGCAGCTTTGCAAACCCAGCAGCCTTGTCAACCAACCAGAAGCCGTTTGTCAATGCCAGCAGCCTTGTCAACCAATCAGAGGGAGCATTTTCACTCCCAGCAGTAGGTATAAAACCAGCAGGCCCGGCCTGCGCTCAGGCCAATGGCCTGCGCTCAGGCCAATGGCCTGCGCTCAGGCCAATGGCCTGCGCTCAGGCCAATGGCCTGCGCTCAGGCCAATGGCCTGCGCTCAGGCCAATGGCCTGCGCTCAGGCCAATGGCCTGCGCTCAGGCCAATGGCCTGCGCTCAGGCCAATGGCCTGCGCTCAGGCCAATGGCCTGCGCTCAGGCCAATGGCCTGCGCTCAGGCCAATGGCCTGCGCTCAGGCCAATGGCCTGCGCTCAGGCCAATGGCCTGCGCTCAGGCCAATGGCCTGCGCTCAGGCCAATGGCCTGCGCTCAGGCCAATGGCCTGCGCTCAGGCCAATGGCCTGCGCTCAGGCCAATGGCCTGCGCTCTCCTTTCCCTCTGGATTTGACTTTTCCTCTTCTCTCCCCCCCCCCCCACCTAATCTCAGGTTTTTTGTTTTCTTTATTTCCTTTACCACTCTTTCCTTCTTTCACACTCTTCCAGATTGTGCAACGTTTCCTCTTTCCTTCCTGGTCCTTTTGTCTCCTGCTTTTACAGAGGTCAGCACAAAAGGAGGAGGAGGATTTCTATATGGTAAATGTTTCAAAGTGGGGACTTCATCTGTGGTATGTCACAAATGGGACCTGCACCCAATTGTTGCAGTGTGTTCTGCTGCTTCTGTTTAGAGTTCCAGCCAGCTCTTCCCTCCAAGTGCATTACACAAGCACGCACACACAGAGACACGGGGACGCCCCATTCCATAATGATAATTTTATTCTTTATACCCCACACAACTGACTGGGTTGCCCCAGCCGCTCTGGGCGGCATCCATCATGTATAAAAACATAATAAAACACTAGATGTTTTTAAAAAAACACCCTTCAGTGTACAAGATTGCCTTCAGACGGCTTGGGAGTCGGAGAACTCCATACCCCCCAACATTTCTCCTTTGAAAATAGGGACACCCTAAGGAAAAGAGATTAACAGTAATCCTTCAAGTGGTTTGGCTATGCGTTGGTTAATGGGTTAATTGGTGAGCTATGAGGTAAAGGGGAGGGTCAGATGCCTTGTCAATCAAAGAATGCCTTGTCAACCAACCAGAGGCAGCTTTGCAAACCCAGCAGCCTTGTCAACCAACCAGAAGCCGTTTGTCAATGCCAGCAGCCTTGTCAACCAATCAGAGGGAGCATTTTCACTCCCAGCAGTAGGTATAAAACCAGCAGGCCCGGCCTGCGCTCAGGCCAATGGCCTGCGCTCAGGCCAATGGCCTGCGCTCAGGCCAATGGCCTGCGCTCAGGCCAATGGCCTGCGCTCAGGCCAATGGCCTGCGCTCAGGCCAATGGCCTGCGCTCAGGCCAATGGCCTGCGCTCAGGCCAATGGCCTGCGCTCAGGCCAATGGCCTGCGCTCAGGCCAATGGCCTGCGCTCAGGCCAATGGCCTGCGCTCAGGCCAATGGCCTGCGCTCAGGCCAATGGCCTGCGCTCAGGCCAATGGCCTGCGCTCAGGCCAATGGCCTGCGCTCAGGCCAATGGCCTGCGCTCAGGCCAATGGCCTGCGCTCAGGCCAATGGCCTGCGCTCAGGCCAATGGCCTGCGCTCAGGCCAATGGCCTGCGCTCAGGCCAATGGCCTGCGCTCAGGCCAATGGCCTGCGCTCAGGCCAATGGCCTGCGCTCAGGCCAATGGCCTGCGCTCAGGCCAATGGCCTGCGCGCTCCTTTCCCTCTGGATTTGACTTTTCCTCTTCTCTCCCCCCCCCCCCACCTAATCTCAGGTTTTTTGTTTTCTTTATTTCCTTTACCACTCTTTCCTTCTTTCACACTCTTCCAGATTGTGCAACGTTTCCTCTTTCCTTCCTGGTCCTTTTGTCTCCTGCTTTTACAGAGGTCAGCACAAAAGGAGGAGGAGGATTTCTATATGGTAAATGTTTCAAAGTGGGGACTTCATCTGTGGTATGTCACAAATGGGACCTGCACCCAATTGTTGCAGTGTGTTCTGCTGCTTCTGTTTAGAGTTCCAGCCAGCTCTTCCCTCCAAGTGCATTACACAAGCACGCACACACAGAGACACGGGGACGCCCCATTCCATAATGATAATTTTATTCTTTATACCCCACACAACTGACTGGGTTGCCCCAGCCGCTCTGGGCGGCATCCATCATGTATAAAAACATAATAAAACACTAGATGTTTTTAAAAAAACACCCTTCAGTGTACAAGATTGCCTTCAGACGGCTTGGGAGTCGGAGAACTCCATACCCCCCAACATTTCTCCTTTGAAAATAGGGACACCCTAAGGAAAAGAGATTAACAGTAATCCTTCAAGTGGTTTGGCTATGCGTTGGTTAATGGGTTAATTGGTGAGCTATGAGGTAAAGGGGAGGGTCAGATGCCTTGTCAATCAAAGAATGCCTTGTCAACCAACCAGAGGCAGCTTTGCAAACCCAGCAGCCTTGTCAACCAACCAGAAGCCGTTTGTCAATGCCAGCAGCCTTGTCAACCAATCAGAGGGAGCATTTTCACTCCCAGCAGTAGGTATAAAACCAGCAGGCCCGGCCTGCGCTCAGGCCAATGGCCTGCGCTCAGGCCAATGGCCTGCGCTCAGGCCAATGGCCTGCGCTCAGGCCAATGGCCTGCGCTCAGGCCAATGGCCTGCGCTCAGGCCAATGGCCTGCGCTCAGGCCAATGGCCTGCGCTCAGGCCAATGGCCTGCGCTCAGGCCAATGGCCTGCGCTCAGGCCAATGGCCTGCGCTCAGGCCAATGGCCTGCGCTCAGGCCAATGGCCTGCGCTCAGGCCAATGGCCTGCGCTCAGGCCAATGGCCTGCGCTCAGGCCAATGGCCTGCGCTCAGGCCAATGGCCTGCGCTCAGGCCAATGGCCTGCGCTCAGGCCAATGGCCTGCGCTCAGGCCAATGGCCTGCGCTCAGGCCAATGGCCTGCGCTCAGGCCAATGGCCTGCGCTCAGGCCAATGGCCTGCGCTCAGGCCAATGGCCTGCGCTCAGGCCAATGGCCTGCGCTCAGGCCAATGGCCTGCGCGCTCCTTTCCCTCTGGATTTGACTTTTCCTCTTCTCTCCCCCCCCCCACCTAATCTCAGGTTTTTTGTTTTCTTTATTTCCTTTACCACTCTTTCCTTCTTTCACACTCTTCCAGATTGTGCAACGTTTCCTCTTTCCTTCCTGGTCCTTTTGTCTCCTGCTTTTACAGAGGTCAGCACAAAAGGAGGAGGAGGATTTCTATATGGTAAATGTTTCAAAGTGGGGACTTCATCTGTGGTATGTCACAAATGGGACCTGCACCCAATTGTTGCAGTGTGTTCTGCTGCTTCTGTTTAGAGTTCCAGCCAGCTCTTCCCTCCAAGTGCATTACACAAGCACGCACACACAGAGACACGGGGACGCCCCATTCCATAATGATAATTTTATTCTTTATACCCCACACAACTGACTGGGTTGCCCCAGCCGCTCTGGGCGGCATCCATCATGTATAAAAACATAATAAAACACTAGATGTTTTTAAAAAAACACCCTTCAGTGTACAAGATTGCCTTCAGACGGCTTGGGAGTCGGAGAACTCCATACCCCCCAACATTTCTCCTTTGAAAATAGGGACACCCTAAGGAAAAGAGATTAACAGTAATCCTTCAAGTGGTTTGGCTATGCGTTGGTTAATGGGTTAATTGGTGAGCTATGAGGTAAAGGGGAGGGTCAGATGCCTTGTCAATCAAAGAATGCCTTGTCAACCAACCAGAGGCAGCTTTGCAAACCCAGCAGCCTTGTCAACCAACCAGAAGCCGTTTGTCAATGCCAGCAGCCTTGTCAACCAATCAGAGGGAGCATTTTCACTCCCAGCAGTAGGTATAAAACCAGCAGGCCGGCCTGCGCTCAGGCCAATGGCCTGCGCTCAGGCCAATGGCCTGCGCTCAGGCCAATGGCCTGCGCTCAGGCCAATGGCCTGCGCTCAGGCCAATGGCCTGCGCTCAGGCCAATGGCCTGCGCTCAGGCCAATGGCCTGCGCTCAGGCCAATGGCCTGCGCTCAGGCCAATGGCCTGCGCTCAGGCCAATGGCCTGCGCTCAGGCCAATGGCCTGCGCTCAGGCCAATGGCCTGCGCTCAGGCCAATGGCCTGCGCTCAGGCCAATGGCCTGCGCTCAGGCCAATGGCCTGCGCTCAGGCCAATGGCCTGCGCTCAGGCCAATGGCCTGCGCTCAGGCCAATGGCCTGCGCTCTCCTTTCCCTCTGGATTTGACTTTTCCTCTTCTCTCCCCCCCCCCCACCTAATCTCAGGTTTTTTGTTTTCTTTATTTCCTTTACCACTCTTTCCTTCTTTCACACTCTTCCAGATTGTGCAACGTTTCCTCTTTCCTTCCTGGTCCTTTTGTCTCCTGCTTTTACAGAGGTCAGCACAAAAGGAGGAGGAGGATTTCTATATGGTAAATGTTTCAAAGTGGGGACTTCATCTGTGGTATGTCACAAATGGGACCTGCACCCAATTGTTGCAGTGTGTTCTGCTGCTTCTGTTTAGAGTTCCAGCCAGCTCTTCCCTCCAAGTGCATTACACAAGCACGCACACACAGAGACACGGGGACGCCCCATTCCATAATGATAATTTTATTCTTTATACCCCACACAACTGACTGGGTTGCCCCAGCCGCTCTGGGCGGCATCCATCATGTATAAAAACATAATAAAACACTAGATGTTTTTAAAAAAACACCCTTCAGTGTACAAGATTGCCTTCAGACGGCTTGGGAGTCGGAGAACTCCATACCCCCCAACATTTCTCCTTTGAAAATAGGGACACCCTAAGGAAAAGAGATTAACAGTAATCCTTCAAGTGGTTTGGCTATGCGTTGGTTAATGGGTTAATTGGTGAGCTATGAGGTAAAGGGGAGGGTCAGATGCCTTGTCAATCAAAGAATGCCTTGTCAACCAACCAGAGGCAGCTTTGCAAACCCAGCAGCCTTGTCAACCAACCAGAAGCCGTTTGTCAATGCCAGCAGCCTTGTCAACCAATCAGAGGGAGCATTTCACTCCCAGCAGTAGGTATAAAACCAGCAGGCCAATGGCCTGCGCTCAGGCCAATGGCCTGCGCTCAGGCCAATGGCCTGCGCTCTCCTTTCCCTCTGGATTTGACTTTTCCTCTTCTCTCCCCCCCCCCACCTAATCTCAGGTTTTTTGTTTTCTTTATTTCCTTTACCACTCTTTCCTTCTTTCACACTCTTCCAGATTGTGCAACGTTTCCTCTTTCCTTCCTGGTCCTTTTGTCTCCTGCTTTTACAGAGGTCAGCACAAAAGGAGGAGGAGGATTTCTATATGGTAAATGTTTCAAAGTGGGGACTTCATCTGTGGTATGTCACAAATGGGACCTGCACCCAATTGTTGCAGTGTGTTCTGCTGCTTCTGTTTAGAGTTCCAGCCAGCTCTTCCCTCCAAGTGCATTACACAAGCACGCACACACAGAGACACGGGGACGCCCCATTCCATAATGATAATTTTATTCTTTATACCCCACACAACTGACTGGGTTGCCCCAGCCGCTCTGGGCGGCATCCATCATGTATAAAAACATAATAAAACACTAGATGTTTTTAAAAAAACACCCTTCAGTGTACAAGATTGCCTTCAGACGGCTTGGGAGTCGGAGAACTCCATACCCCCCAACATTTCTCCTTTGAAAATAGGGACACCCTAAGGAAAAGAGATTAACAGTAATCCTTCAAGTGGTTTGGCTATGCGTTGGTTAATGGGTTAATTGGTGAGCTATGAGGTAAAGGGGAGGGTCAGATGCCTTGTCAATCAAAGAATGCCTTGTCAACCAACCAGAGG
>NW_027554777.1:5000-15000 GCF_964188315.1 Podarcis muralis
AGATGATTGCAAATAATTTTATTTTCCACATTTGCAAACTTATTATTCACGCAATGATTGCAGCCATTGTTGCGTTCAAAGTTATTTTCCTCAGCTGCAAACTTTTCGCTGTTTGCCATCAGAAGCGGCGGTTGCAATCAGAAATGATTGCTAATTATTGCTAATGATTGTTACATGTCCGTGACAAATAATTTTTTTCTGAGCATTTGCGAACTTTCTGCTGTTTGCAATAAGAAGCAACAGTTGCAATTGAAAATTCTGCTTCCCATGATTTTATTTTGCACATTTGCAAACTTTCTGCTGTTTGCAATAAGAAGCAACAGTTGCAATTGGAGATTATTTGCAAGGATTGCAATAAAAAGCAACACTTGCAATCGAAAATTCTGCATCCCATGATTTTATTTTCCGCATTTGCAAACTTTCTGCTGTTTGCAATCAGAAGCGACAGTTGCAATTGGAGATGATTGCAAATCATTTTATTTTCCGCATTTGCAAACTTTCTGCTGTTTGCAATTGGAGATTCTTGCCGTCCAACTTGCATGAAAGTTGATTTGCAATAAGAAAAATAATGTATTTAAGAAGAATAATAAATTATTTGCAGTTTGCAATACGAAGCGGCGATTGCCATTGGAGATTATTGCAGCCATTGTTGCATTAAATGTTATTTTCTGCATTTGCAAACCTTTCTGCTGTTTGCAATAAGAAGCGACAGTTGCAATTGGAGATTATTGCAAATAATTTAATTTTCCACACTTGCAAACTTTATTTATTTGCAATCAGAAGCGACAGTTGCAATTGGAAATGATTGCAAATAATTTTATTTTCCGCACTTGCAAACTTTATTTATTTGCAATCAGAAGCGACAGTTGCAATTGGAAATCATTGCAAATAATTTTATTTTCCGCATTTGCAAACTTTCTGCTGTTTGCAATCAGAAGTGACAGTTGCAATTGGAGATGATTGCAAAGAATTTTATTTTCCGCATTTGCAAACTTTATTTATTTGCAATCAGAAGCGACAGTTGCAATTGGAGATGATTGCAAAGAATTTGATTTTCCGCGTTTGCATGGATAGGATAGGAGAAAAGAAAAGGATAGGATAGGAGACAAGGATAGGATAGGAGGATAGGATAGGAGAAAAGAAAAGGATAGGATAGGAGACAAGGATAGGATAGGAGACAAGGATAGGATAGGAGGATAGGATAGGAGAAAAGGATAGGATAGGAGGATAGGATAGGAGACAAGGATAGGAGACTAGGATAGGATAGGATAGGAGACAAGGAGGGGATAGGAGAGGAGAGGATAGGATAGGATAGGATAGGATAGGATAGGATAGGAGGAAAGGATAGGATAGGAAGATAGGATAGGAGACAAGGAGAAAAGGATAGGATAGGAGGATAGGATAGGATAGGAGACAAGGATAGGATAGGAAAGGATAGGATAGGATAGGATAGGAGACAAGGATAGGATAGGAGACAAGGATAGGATAGGAGGATAGGATAGGAGACAAGGATAGGATAAGATAGGATAAGATAGGATAGGAGGAAAGGATAGGATAAGAGGATAGGATAGGAGACAAGGATAGGATAGGAAGATAGGATAGGAGACTAGGATAGGATAGGATAGGATAAGAGAGGAGAGGAGACAAGGATAGGATAGGAGACAAGGAGAAAAGGATAGGATAGGAGGATAGGATAGGAGACTAGGATAGGATAGGAAGATAGGATAGGAGACAAGGAGAAAAGGATAGGATAGGAGGATAGGATAGGAGACTAGGATAGGATAGGAAGATAGGATAGGAGACAAGGAGAAAAGGATAGGATAGGAGGATAGGATAGGATAGGATAGGATAGGATAGGATAGGATAGGAGACAAGGATAGGATAGGATAGGAGACAAGGATAGGATAGGAGACAAGGATAGGATAGGAGGATAGGATAGGAGACAAGGATAGGATAGGATAGGATAGGAGACAAGGATAGGATAGGATAGGAGACTAGGATAGGATAGGAGACAAGGATAGGAGACTAGGATAGGATAGGATAGGATAGGGGACCGGGATAGGATAGGATAGGAGACAAGGAGGGGATAGGAGAGGAGAGGAGAGGATAGGATAGGATAGGATAGGATAGGATAGGATAGGAGGAAAGGATAGGATAGGAAGATAGGATAGGAGACAAGGAGAAAAGGATAGGATAGGAGGATAGGATAGGATAGGAGACAAGGATAGGATAGGAAAGGATAGGATAGGATAGGATAGGATAGGATAGGAGACAAGGATAGGATAGGAGACAAGGATAGGATAGGAGGATAGGATAGGAGACAAGGATAGGATAAGATAGGATAAGATAGGATAGGAGGAAAGGATAGGATAAGAGGATAGGATAGGAGACAAGGATAGGATAGGAAGATAGGATAGGAGACTAGGATAGGATAGGATAGGATAAGAGAGGAGAGGAGACAAGGATAGGATAGGAGACAAGGAGAAAAGGATAGGATAGGAGGATAGGATAGGAGACTAGGATAGGATAGGAAGATAGGATAGGAGACAAGGAGAAAAGGATAGGATAGGAGGATAGGATAGGAGACTAGGATAGGATAGGAAGATAGGATAGGAGACAAGGAGAAAAGGATAGGATAGGAGGATAGGATAGGATAGGATAGGATAGGATAGGATAGGAGACAAGGATAGGATAGGATAGGAGACAAGGATAGGATAGGAGACAAGGATAGGATAGGAGGATAGGATAGGAGACAAGGATAGGATAGGATAGGATAGGAGACAAGGATAGGATAGGATAGGAGACTAGGATAGGATAGGAGACAAGGATAGGAGACTAGGATAGGATAGGATAGGATAGGGGACCGGGATAGGATAGGATAGGAGACAAGGAGGGGATAGGAGAGGAGAGGAGAGGAGAGGATAGGATAGGATAGGATAGGATAGGATAGGAGGAAAGGATAGGATAGGAAGATAGGATAGGAGACAAGGAGAAAAGGATAGGATAGGAGGATAGGATAGGATAGGATAGGATAGGAGACAAGGATAGGATAGGATAGGAAACAAGGATAGGATAGGATAGGATAGGATAGGATAGGATAGGATAGGATAGGATAGGAGACAAGGATAGGATAGGATAGGAGACTAGGATAGGATAGGAGGATAGGATAGGATAGGATAGGATAGGATAGGATAGGATAGGAGACTAGGATAGGAGGATAGGATAGGATAGGAGACAAGGATAGGATAGGATAGGAGACTAGGATAGGATAGGAGGATAGGATAGGATAGGAGACAAGGATAGGATAGGAGACAAGGATAGGATAGGAGACTAGGATAGGATAGGAGGATAGGATAGGAGACAAGGATAGGATAGGAGACTAGGATAGGATAGGAGGATAGGATAGGAGACAAGGATAGGATAGGATAAGATAGGATAAGATAGGATAGGAGGAAAGGATAGGATAAGAGGATAGGATAGGAGACAAGGATAGGATAGGAAGATAGGATAGGAGACTAGGATAGGATAGGATAGGATAAGAGAGGAGAGGAGACAAGGATAGGATAGGAGACAAGGAGAAAAGGATAGGATAGGAGGATAGGATAGGATAGGATAGGATAGGATAGGATAGGAGACAAGGATAGGATAGGATAGGAGACAAGGATAGGATAGGAGACAAGGATAGGATAGGATAGGGGACCGGGATAGGATAGGATAGGAGACAAGGATAGGATAGGATAGGATAGGATAGGATAGGATAGGAGACTAGGATAGGATAGGAGACTAGGATAGGATAGGAGACAAGGATAGGATAGGAGACTAGGATAGGATAGGAGGATAGGATAGGAGACAAGGATAGGATAGGATAGGATAGGAGACAAGGATAGGATAGGAAAGGATAGGATAGGATAGGAGACAAGGATAGGATAGGAGGATAGGATAGGAGAAAAGAAAAGGATAGGATAGGATAGGAGGAAAGGATAGGATAGGAGGATAGGATAGGAGAAAAGGATAGGATAGGAGGATAGGATAGGAGACAAGGATAGGAGACTAGGATAGGATAGGATAGGATAGGGGACCGGGATAGGATAGGATAGGAGACAAGGAGGGGATAGGAGAGGATAGGATAGGAGGAAAGGATAGGATAGGAGGATAGGATAGGATAGGATAGGATAGGAGACAAGGATAGGATAGGATAGGAAACAAGGATAGGATAGGATAGGATAGGATAGGAGACTAGGATAGGATAGGAGGATAGGATAGGAGACAAGGATAGGATAGGATAGGATAGGATAGGAGACTAGGATAGGATAGGAGGATAGGATAGGAGACAAGGATAGGATAGGATAGGATAGGATAGGATAGGATAGGATAGGAGACTAGGATAGGAGGATAGGATAGGAGACAAGGATAGGATAGGAAAGGATAGGAGACTAGGATAGGATAGGATAGGATAGGATAGGATAGGATAGGAGGAAAGGATAGGATAGGAGGATAGGATAGGATAGGACAGGATAGGAGACAAGGATAGGATAGGAGACAAGGATAGGATAGGAGACTAGGATAGGATAGGAGGATAGGATAGGAGACAAGGATAGGATAGGATAGGATAGGATAAGATAGGATAGGAGGAAAGGATAGGATAAGAGGATAGGATAGGAGACTAGGATAGGATAGGATAGGATAAGAGAGGAGAGGAGACAAGGATAGGATAGGAGACAAGGAGAAAAGGATAGGATAGGAGGATAGGATAGGAGACTAGGATAGGATAGGAAGATAGGATAGGAGACAAGGAGAAAAGGATAGGATAGGAGGATAGGATAGGATAGGATAGGATAGGATAGGATAGGATAGGATAGGATAGGAGACAAGGATAGGATAGGATAGGAGACAAGGATAGGATAGGAGACAAGGATAGGATAGGATAGGATAGGATAGGAGACTAGGATAGGAGGATAGGATAGGAGACAAGGATAGGATAGGAAAGGATAGGATAGGATAGGAGACAAGGATAGGATAGGAGGATAGGATAGGAGAAAAGAAAAGGATAGGATAGGATAGGAGGAAAGGATAGGAGACTAGGATAGGATAGGATAGGATAGGGGACCGGGATAGGATAGGATAGGAGACTAGGATAGGATAGGATAGGATAGGATAGGATAGGAGGAAAGGATAGGATAGGAGGAGAGGAGAGGATAGGAGACAAGGATAGGATAGGAGGATAGGATAGGATAGGATAGGATGGGATAGGATAGGATTGGATAGGAGACAAGGATAGGATAGGAGGATAGGATAGGATAGGATAGGATAGGAGGATAGGAGAGGAGAGGAGACAAGGGTAGGATAGGAGACTAGGATAGGATAGGATAGGAGGAAAGGATAGGAGACAAGGATAGGATAGGAAGATAGGATAGGATAGGATAGGATAAGAGAGGATAGGATAGGATAGGATAAGAGAGGAGAGGAGACAAGGATAGGATAGGAGACAAGGAGAAAAGGATAGGATAGGAGGATAGGATAGGAGACTAGGATAGGATAGGATAGGATAGGATAGGATAGGATAGGAGGATAGGATAGGAGAGGATAGGATAGCAGACAAGGATAGGATAGGAGGATAGGAGGATAGGATAGGAAACAAGGATAGGATAGGAGGATAGGATAGGAGAGGAGAGGATAGGAGAGGAGACAAGGATAGGATAGGAGGATAGAAGGGTAGGATAGGAGGATGGGTTTGGATAGGATAGGATAGGGGACTAGGATAGGATAGGAAACAAGGATAGGATAGGAGGATTGGATAGGAGACAAGGATAGGATAAGATAGGATAAGATAGGATAGGAGGAAAGGATAGGATAAGAGGATAGGATAGGAGACAAGGATAGGATAGGAAGATAGGATAGGAGACTAGGATAGGATAGGATAGGATAAGAGAGGAGAGGAGACAAGGATAGGATAGGAGACAAGGAGAAAAGGATAGGATAGGAGGATAGGATAGGAGACTAGGATAGGATAGGAAGATAGGATAGGAGACAAGGAGAAAAGGATAGGATAGGAGGATAGGATAGGAGACTAGGATAGGATAGGAAGATAGGATAGGAGACAAGGAGAAAAGGATAGGATAGGAGGATAGGATAGGATAGGATAGGATAGGATAGGATAGGATAGGAGACAAGGATAGGATAGGATAGGAGACAAGGATAGGATAGGAGACAAGGATAGGATAGGAGGATAGGATAGGAGACAAGGATAGGATAGGATAGGATAGGAGACAAGGATAGGATAGGATAGGAGACTAGGATAGGATAGGAGACAAGGATAGGAGACTAGGATAGGATAGGATAGGATAGGGGACCGGGATAGGATAGGATAGGAGACAAGGAGGGGATAGGAGAGGAGAGGAGAGGAGAGGATAGGATAGGATAGGATAGGATAGGATAGGAGGAAAGGATAGGATAGGAAGATAGGATAGGAGACAAGGAGAAAAGGATAGGATAGGAGGATAGGATAGGATAGGATAGGATAGGAGACAAGGATAGGATAGGATAGGAAACAAGGATAGGATAGGATAGGATAGGATAGGATAGGATAGGATAGGATAGGATAGGATAGGAGACAAGGATAGGATAGGATAGGAGACTAGGATAGGATAGGAGGATAGGATAGGATAGGATAGGATAGGATAGGATAGGATAGGATAGGAGACTAGGATAGGAGGATAGGATAGGATAGGAGACAAGGATAGGATAGGATAGGAGACTAGGATAGGATAGGAGGATAGGATAGGATAGGAGACAAGGATAGGATAGGAGACAAGGATAGGATAGGAGACTAGGATAGGATAGGAGGATAGGATAGGAGACAAGGATAGGATAGGAGACTAGGATAGGATAGGAGGATAGGATAGGAGACAAGGATAGGATAGGATAAGATAGGATAAGATAGGATAGGAGGAAAGGATAGGATAAGAGGATAGGATAGGAGACAAGGATAGGATAGGAAGATAGGATAGGAGACTAGGATAGGATAGGATAGGATAAGAGAGGAGAGGAGACAAGGATAGGATAGGAGACAAGGAGAAAAGGATAGGATAGGAGGATAGGATAGGATAGGATAGGATAGGATAGGATAGGAGACAAGGATAGGATAGGATAGGAGACAAGGATAGGATAGGAGACAAGGATAGGATAGGATAGGGGACCGGGATAGGATAGGATAGGAGACAAGGATAGGATAGGATAGGATAGGATAGGATAGGATAGGAGACTAGGATAGGATAGGAGACTAGGATAGGATAGGAGACAAGGATAGGATAGGAGACTAGGATAGGATAGGAGGATAGGATAGGAGACAAGGATAGGATAGGATAGGATAGGAGACAAGGATAGGATAGGAAAGGATAGGATAGGATAGGAGACAAGGATAGGATAGGAGGATAGGATAGGAGAAAAGAAAAGGATAGGATAGGATAGGAGGAAAGGATAGGATAGGAGGATAGGATAGGAGAAAAGGATAGGATAGGAGGATAGGATAGGAGACAAGGATAGGAGACTAGGATAGGATAGGATAGGATAGGGGACCGGGATAGGATAGGATAGGAGACAAGGAGGGGATAGGAGAGGATAGGATAGGAGGAAAGGATAGGATAGGAGGATAGGATAGGATAGGATAGGATAGGAGACAAGGATAGGATAGGATAGGAAACAAGGATAGGATAGGATAGGATAGGATAGGAGACTAGGATAGGATAGGAGGATAGGATAGGAGACAAGGATAGGATAGGATAGGATAGGATAGGAGACTAGGATAGGATAGGAGGATAGGATAGGAGACAAGGATAGGATAGGATAGGATAGGATAGGATAGGATAGGAGACTAGGATAGGAGGATAGGATAGGAGACAAGGATAGGATAGGAAAGGATAGGAGACTAGGATAGGATAGGATAGGATAGGATAGGATAGGATAGGAGGAAAGGATAGGATAGGAGGATAGGATAGGATAGGACAGGATAGGAGACAAGGATAGGATAGGAGACAAGGATAGGATAGGAGACTAGGATAGGATAGGAGGATAGGATAGGAGACAAGGATAGGATAGGATAGGATAGGATAAGATAGGATAGGAGGAAAGGATAGGATAAGAGGATAGGATAGGAGACTAGGATAGGATAGGATAGGATAAGAGAGGAGAGGAGACAAGGATAGGATAGGAGACAAGGAGAAAAGGATAGGATAGGAGGATAGGATAGGAGACTAGGATAGGATAGGAAGATAGGATAGGAGACAAGGAGAAAAGGATAGGATAGGAGGATAGGATAGGATAGGATAGGATAGGATAGGATAGGATAGGATAGGATAGGAGACAAGGATAGGATAGGATAGGAGACAAGGATAGGATAGGAGACAAGGATAGGATAGGATAGGATAGGATAGGAGACTAGGATAGGAGGATAGGATAGGAGACAAGGATAGGATAGGAAAGGATAGGATAGGATAGGAGACAAGGATAGGATAGGAGGATAGGATAGGAGAAAAGAAAAGGATAGGATAGGATAGGAGGAAAGGATAGGAGACTAGGATAGGATAGGATAGGATAGGGGACCGGGATAGGATAGGATAGGAGACTAGGATAGGATAGGATAGGATAGGATAGGATAGGAGGAAAGGATAGGATAGGAGGAGAGGAGAGGATAGGAGACAAGGATAGGATAGGAGGATAGGATAGGATAGGATAGGATGGGATAGGATAGGATTGGATAGGAGACAAGGATAGGATAGGAGGATAGGATAGGATAGGATAGGATAGGAGGATAGGAGAGGAGAGGAGACAAGGGTAGGATAGGAGACTAGGATAGGATAGGATAGGAGGAAAGGATAGGAGACAAGGATAGGATAGGAAGATAGGATAGGATAGGATAGGATAAGAGAGGATAGGATAGGATAGGATAAGAGAGGAGAGGAGACAAGGATAGGATAGGAGACAAGGAGAAAAGGATAGGATAGGAGGATAGGATAGGAGACTAGGATAGGATAGGATAGGATAGGATAGGATAGGATAGGAGGATAGGATAGGAGAGGATAGGATAGCAGACAAGGATAGGATAGGAGGATAGGAGGATAGGATAGGAAACAAGGATAGGATAGGAGGATAGGATAGGAGAGGAGAGGATAGGAGAGGAGACAAGGATAGGATAGGAGGATAGAAGGGTAGGATAGGAGGATGGGTTTGGATAGGATAGGATAGGGGACTAGGATAGGATAGGAAACAAGGATAGGATAGGAGGATTGGATAGGATAGGAGACAAGGATAGGATAGGATAGGATAAGAGGATAGAAGGGTAGGATAGGAGGATAGGGGAGGATAGGAGGATAATAGGATAGGAGGATATGAGACAAGGATAGGAGAGGAGAGGATAGGACAGAAGGGTAGGATAGGAGGAGAGGATAGGATAGGAGACAAGGATAGGATAGGAGGATAGGATAGGATAGGAGAGGATAGGAGGATAGGATAGGAGACAAGGATAGGATAGGATAGGATAGGATAGGATAGGATAGGAGACAAGGATAGGATAGGATAGGATAGGATAGGATAGGATAGGATAGGAGACTAGGATAGGATAGGAGGATAGGATAGGATAGGAGACTAGGATAGGATAGGATAGGATAGCAGACAAGGATAGGATAGGAGGATAGAAGGGTAGGATAGGAGGATGGGATAGCAGAGGAGGATAGGATAGGAGACAAGGTAGGATAGGATAGGATAGGATAGGAGACAAGGATAGGATAGGAGGATAGGATAGGAGACAAGGATAGGATAGGAGGATAGGATAGGATAGGAGGAGAGGATAGGATAGGAGGAGAGGAGAGGAGAGGATAGGATAGGAGACAAGGATAGGATAGGGGACAAGGATAGGATAGGAGGATAGGATAGGATAGGAGGATAGGATAGGATAGGAGACTAGGATAGGATAGGAGGATAGAAGGGTAGGATAGGAGACAAGGAT
>NW_027554777.1:20000-32597 GCF_964188315.1 Podarcis muralis
GCTCTGAGCGAGGGCAGGACGTTCTAGGCAGGGGCAGGAAGCTCTGGGTGAGGAAGTTCTGGGGGAGGGCAGGAAGTGCTGCCCTCTCTCCCTAGCCCGCTCTGAGCGAGGGCAGAAAGTTGAGGACAAGGGCAGGAAGTTGTGAGCAAGGGCAGGAAGTTAGCTCTGAGCGAGGGCAGAAAGTTGAGGACAAGGGCAGGAAGTTGTGAGCAAGGGCAGGAAGTTAGCTCTGAGCGAGGGCAGGAAGTTGAGGACAAGGGCAGGAAGTTGTGAGCATGGGCAGGAAGTTAGCTCTGAGCGAGGGCAGGACGTTCTAGGCAGGGGCAGGAAGCTCTGGGTGAGGGCAGGAAGTTCTGGGGGAGGGCAGGAAGTGCTGCCCTCTCTCCGTAGCCCGCTCTGAGCAAGGGCAGGAAGTTCCGGGCGAGGACAGGAAGTCCTGGGCGAGGGCAGGAAGTTCTGGGCGAGGGCAGGAACTTCTGGGCGAGGGCAGGAAGTGCTGCCCTCTCTTCCTAGCCCACTCTGAGCGAAGGAAGGAAGTTCTGGGCGAGGGCAGGAAGCTCTGAGCAAGAACAGGAAGTGCTGCCCTCTCTCCCTAGCCCAATCTGAGCGAGGGCAGGAAGTTGGGCAGGAAGTTCTGGGCGAGGGCAGGAAGTTCTGCCCTCTCTCCCTAGCCCGCTCTGAGCGAGGGCAGGAAGTTCAGGACAAGGGCAGGAAGTTGTGAGCAAGGGCAGGAAGTTATCTCTGAGTGAAGACAGGAAGTTATGGGTGAGGGCAGGAAGTCCTGGGCGAGGACAGGAAGTTCTGGGCAAGGGCAGGAAGCTCTGGGTGAGGGCAGGAAGCTCTGAGCAAGAACAGGAAGTGCTGCCCTCTCTCCCTAGCCCAATCTGAGCGAGGGTAGGAAGTTCTGATCGAGGGCAGGAAGTTGGGCAGGAAGTTCTGGGCGAGGGCAGGAAGTTCTGCCCTCTCTCCCTAGCCCGCTCTGAGCGAGGGCAGGAAGTTCAGGACAAGGGCAGGAAGTTGTGAGCAAGGGCAGGAAGTTAGCTCTGAGTGAAGACAGGAAGTTATGGGTGAGGGCAGGAAGTCCTGGGCGAGGACAGGAAGTTCTGGGCGAGGGCAGGAAGCTCTGGGTGAGGGCAGGAAGCTCTGAGCAAGAACAGGAAGTGCTGCCCTCTCTCCCTAGCCCAATCTGAGCGAGGGCAGGAAGTTCTGATCGAGGGCAGGAAGTTGGGCAGGAAGTTCTGGGCGAGGGCAGGAAGTTGGGCAGGAAGTTCTGGGCGAGGGCAGGAAGTTCTGCCCTCTCTCCCTAGCCCGCTCTGAGCGAGGGCAGGAAGTTCAGGACAAGGGCAGGAAGTTGTGAGCAAGGGCAGGAAGTTAGCTCTGAGTGAAGACAGGAAGTTATGGGTGAGGGCAGGAAGTCCTGGGCGAGGACAGGAAGTTCTGGGCGAGGGCAGGAAGCTCTGGGTGAGGGCAGGAAGCTCTGAGCAAGAACAGGAAGTGCTGCCCTCTCTCCCTAGCCCAATCTGAGCGAGGGCAGGAAGTTCTGATCGAGGGCAGGAAGTTGGGCAGGAAGTTCTGGGCGAGGGCAGGAAGTTGGGCAGGAAGTTCTGGGCGAGGGCAGGAAGTTCTGCCCTCTCTCCCTAGCCCGCTCTGAGCGAGGGCAGGAAGTTCAGGACAAGGGCAGGAAGTTGTGAGCAAGTGCAGGAAGTTAGCTCTGAGCGAAGACAGGAAGTCCTGGGCGAGGACAGGAAGTTCTGGGCGAGGACAGGAAGTTCTGGGCGAGGGCAGGAAGCTCTGGGTGAGGGCAGGAAGTCCTGGGCGAGGGCAGGAAGTTCTGGGTGAGGACAGGAAGTTCTGGGCAAGGACAGGAAGTCATGGGCGAGGGCAGGAAGTTCTGGGTGAGGACAGGAAGTTCTGGGCGAGGGCAGGAAGTGCTGCCCTCTCTCCCTAGCCCCCTCTGAGTGAGGGCAGGAGGTTCTGGGTAAGGACAGGAAGTCCTGGGCAAGGGCAGGAAGTTCTGGGTGAGGGCAGGAAGTTCTGGGCGAGGGCAGGAAGTGCTGCCCTCTCTTCCTAGCCCACTCTGAGCGAAGGAAGGAAGTTCTGGGCGAGGGCAGGAAGCTCTGAGCAAGAACAGGAAGTGCTGCCCTCTCTCCCTAGCCCAATCTGAGCGAGGGCAGGAAGTTCAGGACAAGGGCAGGAAGCTGTGAGCAAGTGCAGGAAGTTAGCTCTGAGCGAAGACAGGAAGTCCTGGGCGAGGACAGGAAGTTCTGGGCGAGGGCAGGAAGCTCTGGGTGAGGGCAGGAAGTTCTGGGCGAGGGCAGGAAGTTCTGGGCGAGGGCAGGAAGTTCTGGGCAAGGGCAGGAAGATCTGGGCGAGGGCAGGAAGTGCTGCCCTCTCTCCCTAGCCCGCTCTGAGCGAGGGCAGGAAGTTCAGGACAAGGGAAGGGCAGGAAGTTGTGAGCAAGGGCAGGAAGTTAGCTCTGAGTGAGGGCAGGAAGTTCTAGGCGAGGGCAGGAAGTCCTGGGCGAGGGCAGGAAGTTCTGGGTGAGGACAGGAAGTTCTGGGTGAGGACAGGAAGTTCTGGGCGAGGGCAGGAAGTGCTGCCCTCTCTCCCTAGCCCCCTCTGAGCGAGGGCAGGAGGTTCTGGGTAAGGACAGGAAGTCCTGGGCAAGGGCAGGAAGTTCTGGGCGAGGGCAGGAAGTTAGCTCTGAGCGAGGAGGACAGGAAGCTCTGAGGAAAAACAGGAAGTGCTGCCCTCTCTCCCTAGCCCCCTCTGAGCGAGGGCAGGAAGTTCTGGGCAAGGACAGGAAGTCCTGGGTGAGGGCAGGAAGTCCTGGGTGAGGGCAGGAAGTCCTGGGTGAGGGCAGGAAGTTCTGGGCGAGGGCAGGAAGCTCTGAGCAAGAACAGGAAGTGCTGCCCTCTCTCCCTAGCCCCCTCTGAGCGAGGGCAGGAAGTTCTGGGCAAGGACAGGAAGTCCTGGGTGAGGGCAGGAAGTTCTGGGCGAGGGCAGGAAGCTCTGAGCAAGAACAGGAAGTGCTGCCCTCTCTCCCTAGCCCCCTCTGAGCGAGGGCAGGAGGTTCTGGGCAAGGACAGGAAGTCCTGGGCAAGGGCAGGAAGTTCTGGGCGAGGACAGGAAGTTCTGGGCGAGGGCAGCAAGTTAGCTCTGAGCGAGGAGGACAGGAAGCTCTGAGGGAGAACAGGAAGTGCTGCCCTCTCTCCCTAGCCCCCTCTGAGCGAGGGCAGGAGGTTCTGGGCAAGGACAGGAAGTTCTGGGCGAGGACAGGAAGTCCTGGGTGAGGGCAGGAAGTTCTGGGCGAGGACAGGAAGTCCTGGGCGAGGGCAGGAAGTTCTGGGCGAGGGCAGGAAGTTCTGGGCGAGGACAGGAAGTTCTGGGCAAGGGCAGGAAGTTAGCTCTGAGCGAGGAGGACAGGAAGCTCTGAGGAAGAACAGGAAGTGCTGCCCTCTCTCCCTAGCCCCCTCTGAGCGAGGGCAGGAGGTTCTGGGCAAGGACAGGAAGTCCTGGGCAAGGGCAGGAAGTTCTGGGCGAGGACAGGAAGTTCTGGGCGAGGGCAGGAAGTTAGCTCTGAGCGAGGAGGACAGGAAGCTCTGAGGAAGAACAGGAAGTGCTGCCCTCTCTCCCTAGCCCCCTCTGAGCGAGGGCAGGAAGTTCTGGGCAAGGACAGGAAGTCCTGGGTGAGGGCAGGAAGTTCTGGGCGAGGGCAGGAAGTTCTGGGCGAGGACAGGAAGTTCTGGGCGAGGGCAGGAAGTTAGCTCTGAGCGAGGAGGACAGGAAGCTCTGAGGAAGAACAGGAAGTGCTGCCCTCTCTCCCTAGCCCCCTCTGAGCGAGGGCAGGAGGTTCTGGGCGAGGACAGGAAGTCCTGGGCAAGGGCAGGAAGTTCTGGGCGAGGACAGGAAGTTCTGGGCGAGGGCAGGAAGTTAGCTCTGAGCGAGGAGGACAGGAAGCTCTGAGGAAGAACAGGAAGTGCTGCCCTCTCTCCCTAGCCCCCTCTGAGCGAGGGCAGGAAGTTCTGGGCGAGGACAGGAAGCTCTGGGTGAGGGCAGGAAGTTCTGGACGAGGGCAGGAAGTTCTGGGCGAGGGCAGGAAGTTCTGGGCGAGGGCAGGAAGTTCTGGGCAAGGGCAGGAAGATCTGGGGGAGGGCAGGAAGTGCTGCCCTCTCTCCCTAGCCCGCTCTGAGCGAGGGCAGGAAGTTCAGGACAAGGGAAGGGCAGGAAGTTGTGAGCAAGGGCAGCAAGTTAGCTCTGAGCGAGGGCAGCAAGTTCAGGACAAGGGCAGGAAGTTGTGAGCAAGGGCAGGAAGTTAGCTCTGAGCGAGGGCAGGAAGTCCTGGGCGAGGGCAGGAAGTTCTGGGTGAGGACAGGAAGTTCTGGGCAAGGGCAGGAAGTGCTGCCCTCTCTCCCTAGCCCCCTCTGAGCGAGGGCAGGAGGTTCTGGGCAAGGACAGGAAGTCCTGGGCGAGGGCAGGAAGTTCTGGGCGAGGGCAGGAAGTGCTGCCCTCTCTCCCCAGCCTGGTCTGAGCGAGGGCAGGAGGTTCTGGGCAAGGACAGGAAGTCCTGGGCAAGGGCAGGAAGTTCTGGGCGAGGACAGGAAGTTAGCTCTGAGCGAGGAGGACAGGAAGCTCTGAGGAAGAACAGGAAGTGCTGCCCTCTCTCCCTAGCCCCCTCTGAGCGAGGGCAGGAAGTTCTGGGCAAGGACAGGAAGTTCTGGGCGAGGACAGGAAGTCCTGGGTGAGGGCAGGAAGTTCTGGGCGAGGGCAGGAAGTGCTGCCCTCTCTCTGTAGCCCGCTCTGACCAAGGGCAGGAAGTTCCAGGCGAGGACAGGAAGTTCTGGGCGAGGGCAGCAAGTTAGCTCTGAGCGAGGAGGGCAGGAAGCTCTGAGGAAGAACAGGAAGTGCTGCCCTCTCTCCCTAGCCCCCTCTGAGCGAGGGCAGGAAGTTCTGGGCGAGGACAGGAAGCTCTGGGTGAGGGCAGGAAGTTCTGGACGAGGGCAGGAAGTTCTGGGCGAGGGCAGGAAGTTCTGGACGAGGGCAGGAAGTTCTGGGCAAGGGCAGGAAGATCTGGGGGAGGGCAGGAAGTGCTGCCCTCTCTCCCTAGCCCGCTCTGAGCGAGGGCAGGAAGTTCAGGACAAGGGCAGGAAGTTGTGAGCAAGGGCAGCAAGTTAGCTCTGAGCGAGGGCAGGAAGTTGAGGACAAGGGCAGGAAGTTGTGAGCAAGGGCAGGAAGTTGTGAGCAAGGGCAGGAAGTTAGCTCTGAGCGAGGGCAGGAAGTCCTGGGCGAGGGCAGGAAGTCCTGGGCGAGGACAGGAAGTTCTGGGTGAGGACAGGAAGTTCTGGGCAAGGGCAGGAAGTGCTGCCCTCTCTCCCTAGCCCCCTCTGAGCGAGGGCAGGAGGTTCTGGGCAAGGACAGGAAGTTCTGGGCGAGGACAGGAAGTTCTGGGCGAGGGCAGCAAGTTAGCTCTGAGGACAGGAAGCTCTGAGGAAGAACAGGAAGTGCTGCCCTCTCTCCCTAGCCCCCTCTGAGCGAGGGCAGGAAGTTCCGGGCAAGGACAGGAAGTTCTGGGCGAGGACAGGAAGTCCTGGGCGAGGGCAGGAAGTTCTGGGCGAGGGCAGGAAGTGCTGCCCTCTCTCTGTGTTGGCTTCTGGGGGCGGAGTCATGTTGCTTTGCCCTCTCTCCCTATTGGCTTACAGATCCAAAGCCAGGAAGGATCCGGACCGGATCCGGCAAGAGGAAGATCCCCGGAGAGTCGCTCATCAACCCAGGATTCGTCCGGTAATTGATTATTTTATTATTTCAATTATTATTTTATCCATACTATTATCTAGTCTTAATTCTTTTTCTGATTATATTCTTAATGATTTTTATTAATAATTTTTATTAATTTATTTTATTAATTTATTTTGATCATTACTATCGATATTTTACTCATATTATTATCTATTATTATTCGTTTTATCTTCATTTTATCGTGAGAATGACCGAGATTATTTTATTTATATTCTTAATGATTTTTATTAATAATTTTTATTAATTTATTTTATTAATTTATTTTGATCATTACTATCAATATTTTACTCGTATCATTATCTATTATTCTTCATTTTATCTTCATTTTATCGTGAGAATGATCGAGATTATTTTATTTATATTCTTAATTATTTTTATTATTTTATTTTGATAATTGCTATCGATATTTTACTCATATTATCATCTATTATTATTCATTTTATTTTCATTTTATCGTGAGAATGATCGCGATTATTTTATTTATATTCTTAATTATTTTTATTAATTATTTTTATTATTTTATTCTGATCATTACTATCGATATTTTACTCGTATCATTATATATTATTATTCATTTTATTGTCATTTTATCGTGAGAATGATCAAGATTATTTTATTATTTTATTCTGATCATTACTATCGATATTTTACTCATATCTATTATTATTCATTTTATTTTCATTTTATCGTGAGAATTATCAAAATTATTTTATTTATATTATTAATTATTATTATATATGTTTATTATTTTATTTTGATGATCATTATTATTGATCTCTTATTTATATTATTCTATATAATGATTCATTTTATTTTAATTTTATCATGACAATTATCGAGATTATTTTATTTTATTTATTATATATTATTATTATTTTATTTTATTTATTATATATATATTATATTATATTATATTATATTATATTATATTATATTATATTATATTATGTTATGTTATATTATATTATATTATATTATATTATATTATATTATATTATATTATATTATATTATATTATATTATTATATTATATTATTATATATAATAATATATATTATATTATAATTTATGTTGTTTTATTTGGATGATAATTATCAATATTTTATTTTTATTATTATATATTTTATTTCATTTATATTTTATTTTATTTATATTTTATTTTCATTTAATATGATAATTATTTCTTTTCCTAGCAAGAAGACTCCGACCGGCGTCGATTTCGAAGATGCCTGAATCCCTATGTTTTTAATTATGATTATTAATTATGATTGCTATTATTTCTGAATTTCCATTATATTATATTTTATGATATCTGGAGCGGCTTGATTTATTTTCCCCTCGTTTTGCCATTTCCGTAACTCCGGAACGCGAATAAATTTCCATATGATTTCCATCATTGTTCCATGTTTATTTTATTATTAAATACTTATTAAAGTATTCAAGTACATGATTATTCAATTATTACAGGAAAATAATTCAATTAAGGTATTCAAGTACATGATTATTCAATTATTACAGGAAAATAATTCAATTAAGGTATTCAAGTACATGATTATTCAATTATTACAGGAAAATAATTCAATTAAGGTATTCAAGTACATGATTATTCAATTATTACAGGAAAATAATTCAATTAAGGTATTCAAGTACATGATTATTCAATTATTACAGGAACTATTAAATTATTCCATTATTCCATTATTCAATAATTCAATTCAATTATTCAATTATTCAATTACGGTATTAAAGGACATGATTATTCAATTATTACAGGAATTATTCAATTATTCAATTACGGTATTAAAGGACATGATTATTCAATTATTACAGGAACTATTCAATTATTCAATTATTCAATTCAATTATTCAATTCAATTATTCAGTTATTCAATTACAGTATTAAAGGACATGATTATTAAATTAGTACAGGAATTATTCAATTATTCAATTATTCAGTTACAGAATTAAAGTACATGATTACAGTAAAATTATTAAATTAAAGAACATGATTATTAAATAATTACAGGGAAATTATTCAATTAAAGGACATGATTATTAAATGATTACAGGAAAATTATTCAAGTATTAAAGTACATGATTATTAAATGATTACAGGAAAATTATTAAATTAAAGGACATGATTATTAAATGATTACAGGAAAATTATTCAATTAAAGGACATGATTATTAATTGATTACAGTAAAATTATTAAAGAACATGATTATTAAATAATTACAGTAAAATTATTAAAGAACATGATTATTAAATGATTACAGGAAAATTATTCAAGTATTAAAGGACATGATTATTAAATGATTACAGGAAAATTATTCAATTAAAGGACATGATTATTAAATGATTACAGGAAAATTATTCAATTAAAAGACATGATTATTAATTGATTACAGGAAAATTATTCAAGTATTAAAGGACATGATTATTAAACGATTACAGGAAAATTATTCAATTAAAGGACATGATTATTAAACAATTACAGGAAAATTATTCAAGTATTAAAGGACATGATTATTAAATGATTACAGGAAAATTATTCAATTAAAGGACATGATTATTAAATGATTACAGGAAAATTATTCAAGTATTAAAGGACATGATTATTAAACGATTACAGGAAAATTATTCAAGTATTAAAGGACATGATTATTAAACGATTACAGGAAAATTATTCAATTAAAGGACATGATTATTAAATGATTACAGGAAAATTATTCAAGTATTAAAGTACATGATTATTAAACAATTACAGGAAAATTATTCAAGTATTAAAGGACATGATTATTAAATGATTACAGGAAAATTATTCAAGTATTAAAGGACATGATTATTAAATGATTACAGAAAAATAAAATTATCACCGAAAAGCAAAAGGAAAAAGAGTGAAATCGGCGAAAAATATATAATATAATATAATATAATATAATATAATATAATATAATATAATATAATATAATATAATATAATATAAATAATTATTAATATAATATAATACAAATATAAATATAAATATAAATATAAATATAAATATAAATATAAATATTATATAAATAATTATTAATATAATATAATATAATATAATACAATATAATATAAATAATTATTAATATAATATAATACAAATATAAATATAAATATATATTATATTAATAATTATTAATATAATATAATATAATATAATATAATATAATATAATATAATATAATATAATATAATATAATATAATACAATATAATATAAATAATTATTAATATAATATAATACAAATATAAATATAAATATATATTATATTAATAATTATTAATATAATATAATATAATATAATATAATATAATATAATATAATATAATATAATATAATATAATATAATATAATAAAATATAATATAAATAATTATTAATATAATATAATACAAATATAAATATAAATATATATTATATTAATAATTATTAATATAATATAATATAATATAATATAATATAATATAATATAATATAATATAATATAATATAATATAATATAATATAATATAATATAAATATAAATATAATATATATGGCAACTAACAGGTTAATTCCTGGCCAGCACTTGGGGGGCTGGACTAGATGTCTAGGGCGGCTCTGATTGGCCCCCCAACTTGGGGGTCCCCAGGGGAGGTTCCTTGGGGGTCTGGTCCAAGATGGCCGCCGGGAGTGGGGGGGAATTCTCCCGTCTTGGCCGCGTCGACCCCCAAGTGGGGGGTCGCCGGGGGCCTTTGGGGGCCCGATGTGGGGTGACTTGGGGGTCCGCAATGGGGGAGGGTCCGGTCCTTGTGACCCCCAAGTTGGGGGGAGTGGCCACATTGGGGGGCGCTGCTGCCGGGGTCCCGTCCCCCCTGGGTTGGGGGGCAGCTATGGGGCAGTGGGTCGCCCCCAGGGTTCGGGGAACGGCCACGCTGGGGGTCGCCGGTGCCGGGGTCCCCTCCTTGAGCCCCCTAAGTTGGGGGGGCAGCTATGGGGTCCTGGGTCACCCCCAGGGTGGGGGGACCAGCCATGCTGGGGGTCACTGCTTCTGGGGTTCCGTCCTTGAGCCCCCCAGGTTGGAGGGCACCTATGGGGGTTGGGGGGCAGCTATGGGGCAGTGGGTCGCCATCGCCGGGGTCCTCTTCTTGAGCCCCCCAAGTTGGGAGGACCGGCCGCACTGGGGGTCGCCGGTGCCGGGGTCCTCTTCTTGAGCCCCCTAAGTTGGGGGGCAGCTATGGGGTCCTGGGTCACCCCCAGGGTGGGGGGACCAGCCATGCTGGGGGTCACAGCAGCCGGGGTCCAACTTGGGGGACCGGCCCCACTGATGCTCTCCGCCCCCCAGGACCTCGTCCTCCAGCCCCCCAAGTTAGGGGTCCGGCCACACCAATAGTCTCCACCAGCCAGACCCCCTCCTTCAGCCCCCCCCCCAAGTTATGGGCCCGCCGTGGGGCGGCCCCCTACATCGGCCGGACGACGTCCTTGTAGGCCTGGAGGATCTCGAGATCTGTGGGGCAGGAGAAGCGGAATGCTTTGGCCCCCCTGGCGGCTTCCAGGTAGCGCCGGGACCCCCGACATGTGGGGCGGGACCCCCATGTGGCGGTAATGGCGGAGGACGACCTGTAGGGAGGAAGGGGCGGGGTTAGAAGGGGGAAGTGGTGGAAGGAAGGAAGGAGGGAAGGAGGGAAGGAAAGGAGGGAGGAAGGAAGGAAGGAAGGAAGGAAAGGGAGGGAGGGAGGAGGGAGGGAGGGAAAAGGAAGGAAGGAAGGAAGGAAGGAAGGAAGGAAGGAAGGAAGGAAGGAAGGAAGGAAGAAGGAAGGAAGGAAGGAGGGAGGGAGGGAAGAAGGAAGGAAGGAAGGAAGGAGGGAGGAAAGGAAGGAAGGAGGGAGGGAGGGAGGGAGGGAGGGAGGGAGGGAGGGAGGAAAGGAAGGAAGGAAGGAAGGAAGGAAGGAAGGAAGGAAGGAAGGGAGGAAGGAAGGAGGGAGGGAGGGAGGAA
Source organism: Podarcis muralis (assembly GCF_964188315.1). Classification (NCBI taxonomy): domain Eukaryota; kingdom Metazoa; phylum Chordata; class Lepidosauria; order Squamata; family Lacertidae; genus Podarcis; species Podarcis muralis. The sequence continues at coordinate 30,808 of NW_027554777.1, forward strand.
AGGAAGGAAGGAAGGAAGGAAGAAAGGAAGGAAGGAGGGAGGAAAAGAAGGAAGGAAGGAAGGAAGGAAGGGAGGGAGGAAGGAAGGAAGGAGGGAGGGAGGGAGGAAAGGAGGGAGGGAAGGAAAAGAGAGAAAGAGGAGAGAGAGAAAAGGAGGGAAGGAAGGAAGGATGGAAGGAAGGAGGGAGGAAGGAAGGAGGAAGGGAAGGAAGGAAGGAAGGGAAAGAGAGGGAGAGAGAGAAGGAACATGTGGGGCGGGACCCCCATCTGGCGGTAATGGCGGAGGACGACCTGTGGGGAGGAAGGGGCGGGGTTAGAAGGGGGAAGTGGTGGAAGGAAGGAAGGAAGGAAGGAAGGAGGGAAGGAAAGGAGGGAGGAAGGAAGGAAGGAAGGAAGGAAAGGGAGGGAGGGAGGAGGAGGGAGGGAAAAGGAAGGAAGGAAGGAAGGAAGGAGGAAGGAAGGAAGGAAGGAGGGAGGGAAGGGAGGAAGGAACGAGGGAGGAAAGGAAGGTTGGAAGGAAGGACAAAGAGAGAGGGGGAGAGAGAAGGAAGGAAGGAAGGAAGGAGGAAGGAAGGAAGGAAGGAAGGAAGGAAGGACAAAGAGAGAGGGGGAGAGAGAGAGAGAGAGAAGGAAGGAAGGAAGGAAGGAAGGAAGGAAGGAAGGAAGGAAGGAAGGGACAAAGAGAGAGGGGGAGAGAGAGAGGAAGGAAGGAGGGAAGGAGGGAAGGGAGGGAGGGAAGGAAGGAAGGAGAGGGAGGGAGGGAAGGAGGGAGGGAGGGAGGGAAGGAGGAAGGAAAGAAGGAGGGAAGGAAGGAGGGAGGGAAGGAGGGAGGGAGGGAAAAGGAAGGAAAGAAGGAAGGAAGGAGGAAGGAAGGAAGGAAGGAGGGAGGGAAGGGAGGAAGGAACGAGGAGGAAAGGAAGGAAGGAAGAGGGAAGGAAGGAAGGAAGGAAGGAGACAAAGAAGAGAGGGGAAGAGAGAGAAGGAAAGAAGAAGGAAGGAAGAAGGAAGGAAGGAAGGAAGGAAGGAAGGAAGGACCAAAGAGAAGAGGGGGAGAGAGAGAGGAAGGAAGGAGGGAAGGAGGGGAAGGGAGGGAAGGAAGGAAGGAAAGAAGGAGGGAAGGAAGGAGGGAGGGAAGGAGGGAGGGAGGGAAAAGGAAGGAAAGAAGGAAAGGAAGGAGGAAGGAAGGAAGGAAGGAGGGAGGGAAGGGAGGAAGGAAGGAGGGAGGGAAGTAAGGAGGGAGGAAGGAGGAGGGAGGGAAGGAGGAAGGAAAGAAGGAGGGAAGGAAGGAGGGAGGGAGGGAAGGAGGGAGGGAGGGAGGGAAGGAAGGAAGGAAGGAAGGAAAGAGGGAAGGAAGGAAGGAAGAAGGAAGGAAGGAAGGGAGGGAGGGAGGAGGGAGGGAGGGAAAAGGAAGGAAGGAAGGAAGGGAAGGAGGAAGGAAGGAAGGAAGGAGGGAGGGAAGGGAGGAAGGAACGAGGGAGGAAAGGAAGGTTGGAAGGAAGGACAAAGAGAGAGGGGAGAGAGAAGGAAGGAAGGAAGGAAGGAAGGAAGGAAGGAAGGAAGGAAGGAAGGAAGGACAAAGAGAGAGGGGGAGAGAGAGAGAGAGAGAAAGGAAGGAAGGAAGGAAGGAAGGAAGGAAGGAAGGAAGGGACAAAGAGAGAGGGGGAGAGAGAGAGGAAGGAAGGAGGGAAGGAGGGAAGGGAGGAGGGAAGGAAGGAAGGAGAGGGAGGGAGGGAAGGAGGGAGGGAAGGGAGGGAAGGAGGAAGGAAAGAAGGAGGGAAGGAAGGAGGGAGG
>NW_027554778.1:0-32437 GCF_964188315.1 Podarcis muralis
GGAAGTACCGTACATTTCCCCCTATTTTGAGGTATTGCTCATCTCATTGTGAAAATTTGCATTTGTGCCCTGCGGTCCAAATATTTCATACTGAAATCATTGGACTTGAGTTACACAAATCCGTTGGGTTGTATCAAACTATGTCAGAGTTGACCAATTAAAACCAATGAAAGTACAGTGGTGCCTCACAAGACAAAATTAATTCGTTCCACGAGTTTTGTCGTCTTGCGATTTTTTTCGTCTTGCGAAGCACGGTGTCGGGAAAGTTTTGGAAAAGCTTCAAAAATCACCAAAGTCTTTAAAAACCTCAAAAAAGGCTACCACACCGCGTTCTATGAGTTGCTCCTCGAAGTCAAGTCGCAACTGTATTAACGGTGTTAAGAAAAAGGAAACAAACTTGCAAGACATTTCCGTCTTGCGAAGCAAGCCCATAGGGAAAATCGTCTTGCGAAGCAGCTCAAAAAACAAAAAACCCTTTCGTCTTGCGAGTTTTTTGTCTTGCGAGGCATTCGTCTTGCGAGGTACCACTGTAGATGATTCACAATTATCTTGTCCATTGTTAAAGCATCTCACTCTGAATACGGCTAACACTGGATTACCATCCATTGTCTTCTTATAGCAATTAAGAGATATTCACATTTAAATGCTAATGAATTTTCATGAGGACTTTAAAAATAATAATATCAGAACTACGTAAATTGTATAGATTTTTATTTATGTATGCTACTACAGCAGCAAGAATGCTACTTGCCCAAAAGTGGAAAGAAGCAGAAGTCCCAGTAAAGGAAGAATGGATACAAAAACTCATGGAATATGAAGAAATGGCAAAACTTACCAGAAGAATAAGAAATTAGGATATCAAACTTTTTATAAAAGAATGGAAATGGTTTATTGAATATTTACAGATAAATTGTAAACAGATAAAAACATTAGCAGGATTATTGTAATAACCTGCAGTTTCACAAGAGTATGAATTTACAGTAGATAATTAAATGAGCAAGTGAAATGAATTTGGATATGTAGAAGATATTTTAAAAAAATAAGGAACTGCAAAAATAGGGGGAAGGAAGTCAAATTTTGAAATGTTAAATTGATTGTAAAAGTAATGAAATGTATAAACTTGAAAAGTATAAATAAAAACTTTTTAAAAAATAATATCTAATTGATGTGGAAATATGAAGTTCTGATTTTTAATGTTGGAAAGATGAGAAACTGAGAGAAACTGAAATTGACAGCTTTGTTTGCCACCACCTCTTATTTACTTTCTTGGAAGGCTTCTTCAGTGCAGTCAGTGAGTATCTGGAAGGAGATGTGAATATTACAAGTCTCATTTCTTCTGCAAAGTGTGTGCATATGTGGGTCGTGTATCCTTTCTGTAAAATTCTATCATGCCAGAATGACACTTGCCCTCTCCATCTTTTTCTAGAAAAAGAGGTGCCAGAAATCACCATGAACACCTCCCTTGTTCTCTTAGAATGGCAATGGCACCCATTTGAGAGGTGCCAAAGCTGAGATCTGGCTGCAAAAAAAAGCCCTGGATATGTGAATTCCACTATATACTTCAAAAATGCTTCAATGAAACATCCTGAAAAGAGAATGCAACATTCCTAAAGGAACGTTCTTTAGAACTACATGGAGAGGAGAGAAGTCAGTATTGTTTTCCAGAAGTGCTATGGTCACAGCTGTCTGTAACAAGGCAAACTTGAACAAGAGGAAAAATCCTTTCAAAAGGCATGTTTGGCAACAGGAGCTCAGAGCAAACACAGACAGAAAACTACAAATAAAGGCCCTTGTGCAACACATGAAACCGAAAAACCCATGTAAGCTCATGAAAGGCCAGAGAAAGGTTAACTGTCCGATAATGATGCAATTGCCATTTTCATCATCTTTTTTTAAAAAAGAAGAAGAAGAAGAAGCATTCCCACACAGTACCTTAGAAGGAAACTGACACTGTTGCCTCACTTTGCAACAGAATCGAAATTAAACCGGAAGAGGGAGGAGCTATTGGCAAAAGCAATTTTTAAATGCTAAAAATTCTTTCACTCCAAAGTGAGGAGCTGGAGAGTTGTGTGTTGTTTCATTTTCATGATCATTCCAAAACCGACAAATTACAGTGACAATAAGCCAAACAATCCCATGAACTTTCAAAAACGTGGCTAATGCTAATTTACTGTTGTGTGCATGCATGTTATATTATGGACTGGGGCGGGGGGGGGGATTTGATTCACTTCACATTGAAAAGGGAACATACCTAATTCACACTTAATAAATGATGTAAATGATAGCCAAAGGCTCTAAGACAGACCAGTACTATCACTCCCATATTGAAGATGGAATGCTGGCATAAGATGTCACATAGGGACCTCTTGCCCACTCCTAGCCACCACACAGCACCAGCACTAAGCACCAGCTTTGCACTAAGAAGGTCCCCAGGTTCAAGCATCTCAAGGTAGGACCTCTGTCTGAAATGCTGGAAAGCTGCTGCCAGTCAGTATAGACCAGGCCTTCCAAAACTTGGGTCTCCAGCTGCTGTTGGACTATAGCTCCCATCATCCGTAGCTAGCAGGACTGGTGGTCAGGGATGATGGTCCTTGTAGTCCAAAAACAGCTGGAGGCCCAAGTTTGAGAAACCCTTCCACAGACAATATGGAGCTTGTTGGCCCATGGGTCTGTCTAAGGATAAGGCAGTGTCGTATGTTGACAATAACACAGAGTGCAGCTTTCTATGGGTGCATTTGTACAGCTGTGTGTGCATAGACTTCCCTTCAGACTATGCACCAATGTAAAGGTCGTGGGATGGGGCAGCAAAGTTGGTGATGATGGTGGCAGGGCTAACACATGCCGCACCATTTCACCTTCCATGCATTCTTTGAATGTGTGGTGCAAATTCTGGAGCAGGCTATAGTGCCAGACAGATCTCCTCAAGCAAGTACTTCTGTCATTGTAGAGTAATGACAGGTAATATATTCTGCTTTAGTACTACTATTCTCATACAGAAATTCAGACACATAGCACTGCCCTATGTAATTTCAAATACATCAGTGAAAGTCTCCCTCACCCCTTCCTTCCTTCCTTCCTTCCTTCCTTCCTTCCTTCCTTCCCTCCCTCCTTCCCTCCTTCCTTCCTTTCTTTCCTATCCTATCTCTTTCATGTTTTGTTTTTTTATAAAGTACTTGAACGTGGTGCATTTAGTCAATAGACAAATAAATTGCAACATTAGAAGCTGGCAACATTCCTCAAGGTCTCACTCCTTGTGCCAAGGAATGACTTTTCATTTGTTAACTGTCCTGAAATCACCTTTAAATGAAGTGAAAACTTCATTTAAAAAAATTATTTCTCATACTAAACCGTTGTAGGAATATGACACAACATTTTGGCAAAAGGTTTTGATTTTAATGTGCTCTGCAATTAGGACTTCCAAGCAACTTCCCACACTGATCCTGGTCTGACTGCACTGGCTACCAATTAGTTTCCGGGCCCAATTCAAAGTGCTGGTTTTGACCCATAAAGCCTTAAACAGCTCAGGACCACAATACCTCAAGAACAGCCTCTTTCCATATGAACCTATCCGCACCCTGAGATCATCTTCTGAGGCCCTTCTTCGTGTCCCTCCTCCTCAAGAGGTCCGAAAGGTGCCAACACAAAAACAGGCCTTCTCTGCAGTGGCTTCCCCATCTATGAAATGCTCTCCCCAAGGAAGTTTGTCTGGCGCCTTCATCATTATACAACTTTAGGTGCCAAGCAAATACGTTCCTTTTTAACCAATCCTTTGGTTGATTTGATTTACATCCTATGCCTTTTTTAAATGTGGGGTTTTTTGGAGGGGCAGTTATTGGGTTGTTGTTTTTATTTTGATTATGTATTTTGTGGTTTTATATTTTGATTTTATTCTGTGAACTGCCCTGAGACCTCTGGGTATAGGGTGGCATATAAATTCAATAAACAGCAGCAGCAGCAGCTTTTCTTAGTTAAACTACATAAGGCTGTTATGTTATAAACTGTTGTTTATGGCGAACACTTTTCTATTTTCTAAATTTCTATTTTAAAACTTTCTTTCTTCTTTCTTCTTTTACTCCTTTTTTCTTTCTTCGTTTTTTCTTTTTTCCCTCCCCCTCTTTCTTTCTAAATATTGCTTTATAGATGTATAAATAATTATATTTATGTGTATATGTATGAAATTTGTTCTGTATTTCTTTTCTTATTTGATATTCTTTTTTTGTATTCAATAAAATTTAAATATAAAAAACCTACATAAGGCTTAGAGACCATTAATCTAGCTTTGGAGATCCCTTCATCTGAAGAAGCTTCAACGCCTTTGCATTTTCTGGACATAATTCAACCGTTTTTATTCAAGAGCCATTTGATGGTTCTTTTTTAACAATGGAATGGGGGGGGGCATGGCAGCTTGTGTCTGTGAAAGAGAGGGCGGGTCCAGCCCTATCATTAGGCAAAGTTGAGGCATCCACCTCAGGCAGGAGATGCTTGAGGGCAGTGATGGCAACACCCAGCTCATTCCTTCTGTTCACCTCTATTTGAGAGCAAAACTGCCCGTGTCATGCAGTTGTCCTCCATTCCCTTAAGCTAGCTTGGTGTCATTAGGTATGGCAGTGGAAGCTGTCCCATCAGCAGTGTTGAACTAAGGTTGAGCTAGTTGCCAGTCCATTTTTGGTCCCAGTTCAAGGTGCTCATGCTAGTGTTTAAAGCTCTAAATGACTTAGGCTTCAAGTATCTGAGAGACCACCTCCTTTCCTACAGACCATATTGGGTGTTAAGATCAGAAGTTCAGGCTCTCTTGGTAGTTCAACTGTCCTCAGAGGTCCAGGGCAATGGTGGCCCAGGAATGGATGTTCTCTGTGGAATTGCCACCACACAGAGATGCATCTGGAACCTTCCTTGTATAATTTTCATCATATACTGAAGATGCACCTTTTTACCCTGGCCTTTGGCACTTGAGATACGTCTTTTTCAGACCCACCCTAGTTGTATTTTTTGTTTGTTCTCACCTGTTTTAATGCTATATTTTATATTGCCGTAACACTCTTGGGCACCTTCTGAGGAAAGGTGGATAATAGGAACAATAACAACACAACTACTAGTAATAGTCTGGATGGCTTAAGTCTTCTTCTTATCTCAATCAATCGTAGCCAAGTTAGATTGTCTTCCATAAACACATTTTTAACAATGAGTCCGTAAGTGACTGTGGAGGCCAGTTTTGGATCCACACGTCCTTCCACAGTGGGGACATTGATTTCTGGGTGGGAGTTGATCACAGTGTGGATTTGCCAAGCGTGCCTTCCTCTTAGCACGTTTCTCCTTTGCGTCCTGAGTTTGAGTGTCTTCAAAGCCCATGACACCTTTGGTAAATGCTGTTCTCCAATTGGAGCACTCGCAGGCAAGAGTTTCCCAACTGTTGGTATTCATACTACAGGTTTTTTTTTAATTTTCCTTGAGGCAGTCTTTAAACCTCTTTTGTTGACCACCAGCATTACGCTTCCCATTTTTAAGTTCGGAATAGAGTAGTTGCTTTAGAAGACGATCATCAGGCATCTGCACAACATGAACAGTCCAACGAAGTTGATGTTGAAGAATCATTGCTTCAACACTGGTGATCTTTGCTTCTTCCAGTACACTGGTATTAGTCCACCTGTATTCCCAAATGATGTGTAAAAAAAATTAAGGACACCGAAAAATACATGGAAGTACATGGAAGAAAGAGGACACCATCTTATTCTTTGCCTTGTACAACAAAATGTATTGGACTGTTCCTATGTGTATGCCTGTGGGGCAAAGGCAAAGGCAAAGAGAGAAACAGTATACCCACACTGATGTAGGTGGTTGTTTATATAGTTGATGTTTAATATGGTAAACCACCAAAGCACCAGAGAGTTCCATGAGATTATTATTAATAATATAATGTACTGTTCCATGATGCGCTTAATGGAGCACCTCTCCCCATAATCAGCTGAGCAGGAGGCCCACCAGCAGTTACAACTTGTTGTACAGTAACCCCAGATAGGACCGTCTCCATAGTCGTGCCCCAAAGAATAATCTCCATTGCCCTGGAGGCAAGGATTGTCTCTATGTTATTGGGCTTCTTGTGGCAAAATAAAAATGTGCTTCTTCGTCTAGTTGTTTTTTTGGGTTTTTTAGAGAAATATGATTGGATTGTTCAAGGTCTTGGTGTCATTATAAAGTGCTGTTGCATTTATAGTGTGTAAGGTGTTTTTTTTTAAAAAAAATCCAGTTGTTCCTTTTTTGGTTTCATGGTTTTGTAACTCTGCTTTAGTGTTCTGTTTTATGCAGTGCATTGTAAACAGCACCAGGATCTCCATTTGATGAAAGGTGGTTTAAAAGTTTGTCAGAAAAATTAGCAAATAATAGAACATAAATATTTCTGCAAATGACAACTTGAAGATGCAGTCATAAAACCGTCATCCCATACTGACATGTCACTATTTCAGATCATTCAGTAATCATTAACTGTTCCTTCTGATATTTGTCCGTGTATTTATGTAGAAGACTGTCCCTGAATCTAAAAGAGGGTAACTGAGATCAAACCATTTGGCAAGGGTTGCAAAGATACTGTTATATAACTGCATAGCTCAGTTAGGGGTGGGGTGGACTCTCCTGTGCTGTGCTTTATGATCTCATTACTGCTTTAAAAAGCATCACCTAGTAACAGGTACACTTTTTCATTTCATTTTTCTTTGCTCTGGAGAGAGGCTAAATCTGATAATTTCAATGGAGATTGGTTTATCTTCTTTGAATATAGCAACAGGGAGGGAATCTTCCCAAATCCCTCCAGCATTTCAATCTTTGATACAGCAGGGCTGTTTCAATACCATCTGATGTTCAGTGAAGCAAGAATGCAAATTGGCACACTGGTTAGTGTTATTATTTTATTCCACAATTCTGTATTACTTTTTCTCTGCTACACACCTGTTTTTTCAGTGTCTATATGTTCTTGTATGTTGTAAAAAGAAATATTTTTCCCAAATAAAAAGCATATTATACATGTTTTAAATAATTGTATAACAGGTGGAACAATGGTCTGATGGGACATAACTCAGCTTTATGTGTTTCTTTGCAGTGCCCTTTCGAAAACCTTAGGTGTCACTATCTTCCCTGCTCTGCATTTGGGCATGTTTAGCATGAGCTGTTTGGGCTAACCAGCACCAAAACATGTGGTTGCAATGGCCATCTTGGTGCTAAATGAACCATCTCTTGAGGAAGATATCAGGATTATCTAATCAATTGCGTGAAACTCAAACATTGTGGCCACACTTTCAGTGACTGACTAGAGAGAACTAGAACCACTCCCAAAAGTGTCCTATTTATCAATTCATTCAGCTCATCTCAGGTGGCTCAATGGGTCAGTGTGTATGACTCTTAATCAAAAGGTTGGTGGTTCAAGCCCACCCAAGGATGGATGTAGGCAGGATTCTTGCATTGAAGGGGAGTTGGATGAGATGATCCTTGTGGTCCCTTCCAACTCTACAGATCCTGTGATCCAGTTTCTCTAATATTTCTATGATACATTGTTCCAAAGGTAGCTTCTGCACATTAGTACATGGGGTGGGAAACATCTTGTCCTCTACATATATCTGGACTCCAACTTGCATCATCTTCAGCCAGAATGGTTAATGGTCAGGGATGATGGCAACGGTAGTGCAACAATATCTGAAGGGCCACAGGTTCCCCACTTGTAAATTGGAAAGTCTTCCTTCTTTCTTTCTTTCTTTCTTTCTTTCTTTCTTTCTTTCTTTCTTTCTTTCTTTCTTTCTTTCTTTCCTTTCTTTCTTTCTTCCTTCCTTCCTTCCTTCCTTCCTTCCTTCCTTCCTTCCTTCCTTCCTTTCTTCGTTTTTCTGGTTTTCCTAAAACACCAGTGTGAATTATTTCCTAATGCAAAATATTAGTATCCTCGGGCAGTTCTAGCCAACGTTTTAGAATCTAAATGCAATAGCTATATGCAAGGTCCCTTGGTTCCATTTGTTTTCTCCATCTGTACATAAGAGCCTTGAGAAGGCCTTGCAGAAAAGAAATATTCCCTAATAATTCTGCTAGGCCAAATGAAGTAGAAGTTGAAAAGAGAAGCAATATTTTCTGGAGGAGCTTTGTAATAAGGAATCTGTGTACACGCCCCCACCCGGCATATGAAGCATTATTTCTTCATCACATCCTTTTCTAAATGAAATCAAATCAGTTAAATATGTAGACAGAAGGGAGGAAATCCGTGTATAAATATCAGCTTTGACACCTAATTTGTTGCATCAGTCATTCTGACTCACTAGAAATGTCTGAGACAAATTCGAAGGCCTGTTTTTCAAATCTGATGGTTTTCGTTTGGTTTATTAGAGCATTCCGCCACCACCATCTAGAGCCCATCCAGATCATTCACACAGATGCCTTGTTGTTGCTCAGCATGTCCCAGCACACAGTGCTGCTACCAGAGAACACTTACCATATGGCACAGTTCTAACCCTTACATAGGAAGTTCCATTGAACATATATGTAAATATGGAATTGCTTTTAAATGTTGCCACTTTTATATGTCAGATTATTTTAATTTTTTTATATGTAAAACTCCTTTTCATTGTTTTTTACACTTTTTTTTTACTGTAACTGTTTTATAATTGTATATTTTATTGTTGCAGCCTGCCCTTGCACCTTTTGTGAAAGGGTGGGTGAAAAAAACAAAGCTCCCCCCTCAAAAGTGAAACTTACACAGCAGTCCTAATCATGTCTACCCAGTAGTAAGTCCTACTGAGTTCAATGAGGATTGTGTGTATTGCGGTGATCAGATGAACAAACCAACATAATTATGCCACATCAGAGATGTGAGGGCATATATTTAATTAGTGAAAGTGACTCACAGCACTCAACACAATAGACAGCTGTGGGTGGCTTAGTCAGTCAATCAGTCCGTCAGGGATAGGATCAGACTGAAGTTTCAGGACCTAGGATAACTCTAGTGCAGGACCTTGGACAGCTCCAATGAAGCTACTCCAATGAACTCTGATTTTCAATTAAAGCTTTTTATCATCTTGGGCCAGACTACTACCCCCAAGTTCAGCCCCAATAGTGTAATAAGCAGTTTTCTGACCTGGAGCCCAGCTCTTTGTCATCTCTCAGTCAGTTCCCACATGGTGTATTATCTCTTCCTGCCAAAAGGCACTTGGGAGCATGAAGATCCCAGTGTAAAGGGGAGCTGTGTATCAAAATATTCTGGCTCAGGGGGTGTTGTCTCCAGTGAAAGGGCAGCTGAAAGCTCTCCATTGTCAAATGCTCCTGCCTGGTAGGTTCCAGTTTTGGCATGGTGTGGAGGCTGAGTCTGGATTCAGCACCTTTGACCTCCTGATCCAGCTTGTTCCTCCTCATCAGGGTCAAAGTCCTAGCTTCTGCTAACATCAAGGTCATGATAATTGTCTTGAGCTTAACGAGATCCCTGTTTCTTCCATACTCAAGTTGGCAGACAGGTTAAAGTGATAAACTACAATCCAAGACTGTTCTGATTATCCCACCTAACAGTTTCCAATGTGTATTTTGCTTCGCATGTAGCCATTTCCTGGGAGCTGATTTCTTTCCTGGGAAACTCAGCCATATCCTTCATGTTGAAGTTTTTGTAAAGAATCTGAAAGGTTTAAAATGGCTTCTAAAATATCCTTGTGACATTCTCAGTTTCTTGGATAATTGTTTCCTGGAGATGAAATGGTTATTTATCCTGAATAATTTATCTGCCATAAAGGATGGTAGATTTCCCCTGCAACTATTTTGTGAGAATGCTTATCAATATGCCATCCACATATATAACTCCAATGGTGTGTGCTTACTTTACCTTACTATATGCAGGGCTTTTTTCCAGCTGCAACCCACACTGGAAATCAGTTCCAGCACCTCTTAGGTGGGCACCATTGCCATTATGAGAGAATGAGGACGGTGTCCATGGTGAGTTCCAGCACCTCTTTTTCTAGAAAAATAGCAGTGACTATATCTATTTTTGTATGCGCTGCTTGGCTGGAGAACTGACTGCAAAATTCTGAGAAGTGCAAAATATGAAAGATGGCTGCATGTCTGTTTGCATATTTTTTCAGAAAGTGAAAATTATGGAAGTTTGCCAATCAGTGCAAACTGAATCAAATTTCTCCCCGCAGCCCTACTCTCCGAAGCCCTACTACTTCCTGAGGGTTTATGCCTGTTTACAGTGCACTAAATGCCAACCGTTGTTCTATAGAAATTCCATTCAGTTCAGGTGTTCTTGTGTAGAAGCGGAGCTCCATTTATTGCACCTTCTGATATTTATGGCCAAAGCACCAACCAAATGAGGAAGTCTTTGGACTGAAGCCCACTGCAGGACCTTCTATACTGAATTTATGTACAAGCCGGGGCACATCCATGCTTCACTCCAATCAGTGGTAGTGGTGCTGAACTAGGAAGTGTCACATAAGTTTGTCCAAAACAATATCCTTCTTTCTGCAAGAGTGTAGGTTGTTTTGGAATTATTGTGCTTCTGCTGTCTACGCATATGGGCTAGCATTAATCAGCACAAGGATCAAAACTCCCAACATACAGCTCCAGATGGATGACTTGAGTAGTCTCCCTTACAATTACAAGAAACAATTTTATTTGGTGTATATTCATTTTCCTGGGAACTGATAGTTTGAATTTCTTTCGTGAAAAACTCAGTTATATCCTTCCTTTTTAAAAAGGCAATGTTAAAGAATGTGAAATGGTACTTCTAGAATGTTATCGCTGCATAATGACCTTAGAAATTATTTTAAAAACACCCTTAGGTTATTTTCAGTTCCTAAACTTTCCTGTATATATATTCTTTCTACTGAAGATTTTATCTTTGGCTGTGGTCAGGTTCTTACAGAACAAATACCTTGGATGTTTGTTCAACTATTTTGTTAGTATGCTTATCTACATACTATCTACATATGTGGTTCCACCAGCACCTATCTACCTGGATTAGCAGCAATCACCTGAGAATCAGCATCCTGAAAATGTAGACTATGGATTAACTGATCCTCTGATTCACAGTGTTGGTCATGTAAAAAAAATGCTGTGACAGAAAGCACCCAAAGACAAAGGTTCTCCAAGTCATTCCCAAAAGGCATTCCTCAGATTGAAATGTGCATCCTTGTAAAATGTGAGTCTTTCTGGACATTTTGTTTCAGAATAATCTAAAATCATTATCCCAGTCTAGAGACCCCCTGCCTGCTCCACTTCTCCAGTCCTTAGGCTGGCAAGCATTCTTGTTGATTTCAAGAAAAGGGATGGCTTCTTGGAGAATTCCTTTGTGTTTGCACATCAGAGCTTTCATATTGACAGCAGATCACTAGATCAGGTACTAATTTTGCTTAAACACAAATATATCATTTCATGTGGTTTGAGTAATTTCGTTTGAAGTCAATGGACACCTTCATCCCAAATATTCACAACAGTATATCAGCCTGTAATTCAGTGTGATATCCATCCCAGGCACTTATCTAGAAGCCAGAATCAGACTTAGAAATGGATAACTAAATGGCTTCATGAGAATCTCAGACATAATTGGCTTATGGATGGCATCATTAGCGTGCCGACTCCTTCTAAAACGATTATGTTTTAAGATGCAGCACACTGTGTTTTATCAATTGGGGGTAATGAATTAGAATTCGTAAGCAATGTAGCTAATATGAGTGCTCTGCAAAAAGCCATCTATCTTTAAAAGAAAAGTTCTCTGCAATTGATACAGGGTTGCTATGCTTTTATCTATACTGCCACAGCTGGAAATCTCTCTGTGTGTGATCTGAATATTTAGAGCTCGGTGGAAAATTCCCTAAATGTTGAATATCCTGAATATATTCAATAGCTACCATGAGGATCAGACCAAAACAAGTGTCTGTCAAGTAATTACCATCAAACCACTTGCTTCACCTTTAATGTGTTCTGTCCCCTTTTCATTTTGATGTTTTGTAAAATGACAGGTGCACCTATAAGTTCTATAAACTCTCAATCTTGATATGTTCCCACAATGGCTGTGTACACTGTTTCAGGTTCTTTCCCCCTACCCAATGCATGATGAACTGTAAAGTATACTGATTAAAGAAGAGAAGCATGGAGGACTGGCTCAGTGTCTTCATGTGTTATATTAACTTCTGAGCCAGTATACCAGTACAGTATAGGAAGACACATTGCGGAAGGACACTTCCATTGGCTTCATCCCCAAAAATGCACTTCTCCCATTTCCCAGGACAGACGGATACCAACCAACAACCATGGCTTGCTGGCATCTTCCTGTTCTGTGCATGCTCAGGAGTGTCATTTGCATCCAGAATGTGTGGAAATTGTAGCACCCCATGCTTCCTGACCCAAGTCATTGCATCAGAAGGCATTGGACAGAATGATTTGCATGCCTCCAGTAGCAAAGAAGATTACTGACCATCCTTAGTAGCACATAGGCCTTTAGGATGAAACCTACAATGTCTTTCTTGTCTCCATTAAGCCTTCCTACAGAAGTCCCCTTTTCTTTAATTTCCTTCCCCTCTTTTTGGAATAGATTTTCTTAAAGTTTGAAAAAGAATGCAAAGATTAATATAGAAGCCCCCTTTTCCGTGGATTCATTTGGAGGGGAAAGGCAGGGACTGTCAAGGGAGAGCTGGGACAAGTCTTGGTCCTAAGCTATTGCAAATAATAATAATAATAATAATAATAATAATAATAATAATAATAATAATAATCTTAGAAAGTCTTGGGGTTTTTCAAAGAGTTCCTTGAGAAAACTGGCAAATACCAAGTTTATTATGCTGGGGGTGGGCAGAGACCACCCATTACTGATTTTAAGGCACATTCAAACTCATCAGCAATTACAATACTTACTTTACTGACCCCTATCTTCTGCATATTTTTGTAATTCTGCAAACTGCATCATCTCTGATTTCCTGAGACTGGGGGTACAGCCAACTTTCTCAGTCAGACACTGAGAAAGCAAATACACTCTTTCATCGGCCATCTGCGATTTTTATGAAAATGAAACAGAATCAAGTGTCATCTGTGCACTGTATAGCATTGTAAGGCAAATCATCCCATCTCCCCTAGTGACCTTAGATCCGTGCTGTGCAGGAATGGTGACAGGCTAGAACCCTGCTGAATTGCAGATAAAGAATGTGTTTGCTTGAACTGAGTCTTGCCCCTGGGATCTTTTCCTATGAAGAAGCCACAGAACCTCATGAAAGCAACCCTGCTTCCCCCAGAAAGTGTCCACTGGTGTGTTAACAAACAACTGATGATCAAAGGCTATCTTGATGTTGCTGATGGAACTAACAGAATCAGTTTGAATACTTAACCTCTGCCTGCCTAGGAAACAAGATCATCCAACAAGAATTAGTTTCAGCTCTGTGTTATCCCTAAGATCAAAGTCAGGGTGATAAAAGAAGAAAGAAATGTGAAAATTGCAAGTTATGTCCAAACTAGTTTTTTTGGTGTGTTTTTCAGCAATGCAACTTAGCGAGTAAATGTTTGAGATGGTGGTGTACAGTAACAAGATGATCTGGAATTCGAGAGAGACATTGAAACTTTCTGCAGGACTTGGGCAAAAGGTGTTACTTCCTGCTACATTATGTACATATGCGTATACTGGAGCCCTGATGCCTGTTTGTTGTTATTCTTTTATTTGGAAGTGGATAACTGAGAGCAGGGGACACGGGTGGCGCTGTGGTCTAAACCACAGAGCCTAGGGCTTCCTGATCAGAAGGTTGGCGGTTCAAATCCCCATGAAGGGGTGAGCTCCTGTTGTTTGGTCCCAGCTCCTGCCCACCTAGCAGTTCAAAAGCACGTCAAGTGCAAGTAGATAAATAGGTAGCGCTCTGGCGGGAAGGTAAACAGTGTTTCCGTGCGCTGCTCTGGTTCGCCAGAAGCGGCTTAGTCATGCTGGCCACATGACCCGGAAGCTGTCTGCGGACAAACACTGGCTCCCTCGGCCTATAGAGCGAGATGAGCACAGCAACCCCAGAGTTGTCCACGACTGGACCTAATGGTCATGGGTACCTTTACCTTTACCTTTAACTGAGAGCAGAGAAGTAGACATGCAAGGTAAGGTAAAAGGTAAAGGACCCCTGGATGGTTAAGTCCAGTCAAAGACGACTATGGGGTTGCAGCGCTCATCTCGCTTTCAGGCTGAGGGAGCCGGTGTTTGTCCACAGACAGCTTTCCAGGTCACATGGCCAGCATGACTAAACTGCTTATGGTGCAACAGAACACTGTGATGGAAGCCAGAGCGCATGGAAACACTGTTTACCTTCCCACTGTAGCAGTGCCTATTTATCTACTTCCACTGGCGTGCTTTCGAACTGCTAGGTTGGCAGGAGCTGGGACACAGCAATGGGAGCTCACCCCATCACAGGGATTAGAACCACCAACCTTCCAATCAGCAAGCCCAAGAGGCTCAGTGGTTTAGACCACAGTGCCACATCTACTTAACACCCCAAGGATGGAAAGCTGCTGAATAGGACAGCAATTCTGAGTGAGGAAAGTATCTCCTCTAGGTTCTCTGCCTTCAGCTACTCCCAAAGTTGGTTTCCTTTTGTTTGTTTGTCTGTTTTTAAAAATAAAGTTAGGGTGCTAATATGTGCATTTGCATGAAACAAGTTGCTAGCACCTCAAAGGCTGCTTGGAATTCCTTGGGGCGAGGGGAACAGTAGGATGCAATAACTTTAAACAGTTAGCACTAGCTATTTAGCTAAGAATATATGAATATTCCATACTAGTGGGAGCTGTTCACTCATCTCAGAAGGTCAGGACACGTTTCTCTAACATCTGAATCAGTAGCATAGGAAAAGCGTGACTTAGCTCGCAATACATGCATGTCTGCTCATAAGTTACTTCCATTTGAACTCAATAGGGCTTCCTGACAAGCAGGAGAGTGTAAGATTGCAGCCTTTGATATTGCGCTGTGTGCTCTTGCTCTTGCAAGTGAATAACAGGATACTTCCCCAAATATATGAGATTGGGTCCATTGCTTCCAGATCAGAAAGCGGGGTTTGAGCATGTGAATTGCTCTGCCACAGCAACTAAATCAAATGAGAGAAAGTACAGGATGTTTTATTCACATCCAGAAGCAATTCCCAGACTTCCTGGACTGTGCTGTAATGATTAACTATTTGCCATTTGCCATTATATCCCTATTCAGTACTTTCCCAGCCCAGTATCCTTTAATTCCCTTCATCAATTTCCTCTCTGGGCTGTCCTTGAAAAATCCACCCTGCGAATTACAAAAATAAAGGGTCAATTGGACACAAGACAAATGATATCATAGAATCATAGAATTATATAGTTGGAGGGGACCCTGAGGATCATCTAGTCCAACCCCCCGCAATATAGGAATATGCAGCTGCCCCATACAGGGATCGAACCTGCAACCTTGGTATCATCAGCACCATGTTCTAACCAACTGAGCTATCCTGGCTGCACTATAGATATTTCCATTCAGCTTGTTCAATTGGCACAGTCATATCTTACGGTCAACACTTTCACACATATATATATTCACTGCCAGTCCTCTTGTGTAAGTGATAGCCTCTATTTTGAATATCATTCATTAATACTCATATCCAGATCTTTCATTTATTGTTTGGATGTAGCAGCGAGATCATACGGATGCATAAGAAATTTACAGCCCGCAACGAAACTGCAAAGTTGTTGACATGTCACATACTGGGGCTTAGACATCGTCACACTTGTCCATTGAAACTGAGCAATTCCTGACTTGCACTGGGCAGGGCCTGTAAGATCAGTTTCAGAGCCATCCATCTATAAATAAATGGCCTTGCTGGTTTACTTTCAGAACCAGTCATCCCAAAGACAACACAGAACAGATGTGAATGCAAAACTCAGAAGGTGTGTGTGTGTGTGTGTGTGTGTGTGTGTGTGAGAGAGAGAGAGAGAGAGAGAGAGAGAGAGAGAGAGAGAGAGAGAGAGAACAAATGATACAAATTGTATTAGCCATTCAGGATGTGGTGGCATCACTGTTTTTTTAAATGTGACCCCAAACTCCCCAAAATTCATTGGATCCTGATCAGCTGCTGCTTCACATGTCTGATAACGTTAACACACAGCAATACATCTGGTTTGACATGGCATAGGTGGTATTGCTTAGAAACTTGGTGGCTCTTAGATGTTAGTCATGCCTTGTAGAAAGGACCAGATTTGATGACCCTTATTCACTAACCACTTTGCATCAATTTAAAGGATGGCCCCCCTCCACTTTTTAAAGCAATTTCAACCCAGTTTTCCATATCTCTCCTTCAGAACCAGCAAAACTGGTGATACAAGGTGGCTCTCTTTACAGCATTTCTGGAATGGGGAAGAGGGGGTGACTACTCTGTATTTCATTACCAGCACATCCTCAAGTATTCATAATGCAGTTTCATATCAGCTTTGAAATAAAGAGCATAGCCTAAATATCAGTAACCATCTTTTGAGAAGCTGACCAAACAATGTATGCAGGATAGATTGGCAGTTCTAGTTTATCCAGATTTCTTGATGAAGTGCATGGCCCATGATCAGACTAACCCTTTGGCTGTAGCCTTGTGTGTTATATCACCTGTTAAGAAAGTACTGAGCAGCATTTATTTCCAAGTAAGCATACATAAAAGTAGTCTGTGCATTCCTAAGAACTATGTCCTCAGCCCAGTCTCCGCACCAGTTTTAGGAAACTGTTTATGTTCTGGACCTTTTAATTGTCACATGTTCTTTGGCAAAAGGAATGCAGCATTCAATCATTGCTTTATTCATTTTCATCCTGCTACGAGGAGTTTCTGGTGGCATGAATGAAGTCCTGTTATTTTACCTCCACAGTCCAGGACATGCCCATGATCACCAAATGAGATTCCTGTTGTTTAGGTCCCAGGTATCAGCCCAGTGCTCTGCCTACCGCATTATCATTTGGATAATATTGCTGGCTGGCACATAAATGTCAGATAACTCTTGATCGTTGCTGCATTGGGTGGTGAAGTGCATGTGTGAATGAATCCTCGCAGTTTGAGCTTTCATGCCGTCTTAAGCCCAATCCATCAAGTATTGAAAAATCAAGTGATAAATTTGCTTATAAGATCCAGGCAACAGAATTCTATAAATTACATATTATGAACAAGTCTACCTGCATATAAGGGATGCGGGTGGTGCTGTGGGTTAAACCACAGAGCCTAGGGTTTGCCGATCAGAAGGTCGGCGGTTCGAATCCCCGCAACGGGGTGAGCTCCCGTTGTTCGGTCCCTGCTCCTGCCAACCTAGCAGTCTGAAAGCACGTCAAAATGCAAGTAGATAAATAGGTACCGCTCCAGCAGGAAGGTAAACAGCGTTTCTGTGTGCTGCTCTGGTTCGCCAGAAGCGGCTTAGTCATGCTGGCCACATGACCCGGAAGTTGTATGCCAGCTCCCTCAGCCAATAAAACGAGATGAGCGCTGCAACCCCAGAGTCGGTCACGACTAGACCTAATGGTCAGGGGTCCCTTTACCTTTACCTGCATTATAACTGCCTTTGTAGAATCTAAACACAACATATTTTTAAGGACTCTGGTCTCACCTCTCAAAGCTTTTCCTACAATGCACAATCAACCTCATGATTGTGTGATTATCCCTTCCATTATTATTATTATTTTAAGAACAGCATAAACACATAGAAGATGAATCTGTTAGTCATCATGAGCAATGATAACTGGGAGCATAACATTAGCACTGAGATACATAGCCATACTGACTATCAGATCCTGAGAGCCCTGCCAATGATTTCTATTTCCTGACACTAGTGGAGCAGAAAGGCAAATTAAAACTGCAATGCTTCGATTGAAATCAGCTGGAAAACAACAAGTCCAACCCCAGAACACTGTCCATCCCACTGCCCTTGATATAAATGGTTGCTTCAGGTTTGGGGAGTCAATTGAGGATGCCAGATGTCAGACTGTAGTTTTAAAGGCGCTATTTCACCTAACGCTGACTTTGTATTTGGATATTTTAAGTGTTTCAAGTGTTTTCTTGTTCTGTGTTTATTCGATTGTAAACCCACTTTGAAAGGCAATCTTGCTTGAAGGAGTTGTGTATAAGCCCTTTAAATAAGCCGTTCAATGAAGTATGCCCCAAATTCAGAATATTTCCTTCTGCTCTTCCATTTCAACATTGGAAGTAGTTATCCGGCGAGCCGCAACCTTTCAAATCGTCACCCATCACATTAATGCTTCAACACTGAGAAGTGACAGCTTGCAGGTCATCGCCTCCGGATTGTCCAAACACAAGGTCAGTATTTCAGATTATATAAACAGGCATGTCTGTTGTTTTCAAGAAGTCCCTCATTAAAAATAAATACTTCGCAACCCTGCTGGCCGTGCGCTGTGCATTAAATACAAGTTGAAGTTATGACAGCTGTTCCTCTCAACGTGTGCACGTTCCCTCCTTGTGAAAGCTGGGTTACATTCTGTTCTTTAAAAGCTGGAACCAACTAGCTATGAGAATGGCTGGTAGGGTTTCATCAAATCTACCTGTTTAGAGGTCATGATTTTCACTGACCAAATTCCTGCTGGGTATGGTCCATTTTTCAGAATAACTATCCAATCCCCACCAAAACCTCTCTCAGAAATCCCAGTACCTTTGACTACTCACAGATCAATAGTTTCACACATCATAAGCTGCAATGATCCAAGGAATAAGGTGAAATTTGGAGGTGGGCTACCTAGACTCACATTTTTACTTAGCGATGAGCTCAATGGAGCCCAATAAAATTAGAAGCAGCCTTAAACCCTGTCAGATCATTGGTCTTAGCAATGGCTTAGCAATGTCTAAACTAGGGGCAGCCAACATGGTGCCCTACAGATGCTGTTGAAATACAGCTGCCATCTAACCTGACCATTGGGCCATGCCAGCTGGGGCTGATCAGAGTTGTAGCCCAACACCACCACATTGGTTACCTCTGGTCTACAATGACTATCCATGGCTCTCCAGGGTTCCATGTTAGGCTGCTCCTTTGCAGACAATGGGAGAGTGGAGACAATGGAAGAGGATTTGGCTTTCCTTCTGCTTTCAGAGACTCTTCGTGCATATGATATGTGAAGGCATTGGCAGACTGCCTGGTGGTGGTGCTCCCCTGACCTCCCACAGCTGAGTCACTACGGCTTATTGGGAAGGAGAGAAGAGAGGCAGCAGAGGCATCAGAGAGGCGGGCATGCTGACCTGCTCCTCATCTCTCCTTTCAAGGAAGCACTCAGGAGGTCAGGTGGGCACTGCCACCCCACTCCACCATCTGCTACTGTGTAAAGGAGAGCAACCTGATGTGTAATTGAATATTTTTTTACAAAAAGAATGTCAACTAAAAACTGTTTTGTTCTCCCAGGCTTTTAGATGAGACATTATTTTGTCAGTGATACCTGCTGTTGTAAAGTTGTTGGTTTGGGTATTTTGATGGCATAAGCTTTGATTGTTGCCTATTGGCTGCTGATTTATATTGTGCTTATTGTTACCTTCAGCTTCAAAATATATTTATTCCGCAATGACTTCCTGCTGATTCCAGTTTAATTCCCAGTACTGTTACAATCCAATATTCACTTACATGCGAGTGAGCCCCACTGGGATATACTTCCAACTTTAAGTGGATGGGAATAGGATTGCACAGTTATCAAAAGGGAATGAACAGGAACCCATTGTCCTCTAGAAGTTTTGGGACTACAACTCCCATCATCCCTGATCAATGGCCTTGCTGACTGGGACTGTTGGGTTTTGTAATCCAACAACATCATGAAATAATCCATGGACTGAAGCACAGCAATCATGTAACTACTTCACAACTCTCACCATTGTGTTAGATGACCTGTATCAAATACATGGAAATAATATACCCAAGATGTCTCTTTTTGAGATTTTGTTGATGTTTCAGATCAAGAAGAGGAAAAGACAGGAAACAAAAATGTCCCTTCTCACTCGCATACTCTAGTGACCTTTGCGAAAGTTGTGAAACTTTTCCAGCAGCCCTGAAAAGGCTTCCTAGTAAATATCACGCCAGCCATCAACCATGTAGCTGATAGACTACAATTTCCATCAGCCCCAGGCAGCATGGTCAATGGTCAAGAATGAAAGGAGTTGTAGTCCAACAACATCTGGATTGCCCCCAGGTTCTCTACCCCTACTAGACAACACCTGTAAATGTGTCACTGCGGTTCTTTTCAGGAGACATTCTTACAAAGTATTAGTAAACAAACACCTCTGTGCTCAGCTTGAAGTTGTGTTTCTTTTTTGTTTATTTTCAGTGCATGTCATGGTTCCATTCTTCAGTCTATAGACCTGTAAGAATCAAACGTAGAGGTCAAATGAATAGGGAAGACCAAACTCCCTGGCACAATGGAGGAACAGAGGATCAAAAGGTCCACTGTGCACAGCATTAGACCATTTCCTGATGTTAAGCTTCCTCGATGGGATGTTCTCTGCAGAAACAAAGGACACTGTTATTTTGCTGCTTTGTTCCACAGAGCCATGTGGGAACAGAAAATAATTTTTAAAGCTCAAGCATAGATGCAAATTCTACAATATTCCCAAGATTGTTGTTCTTCTCTGATTGCACAAGACAAGACCTTCTTTTTCCTTCCAAATATGAAAGCTGTTTTTTCCTGCTTATTTCCTATTTCAGTGGAAACATTATTTCCCCTTATTTCTACTAACTGTCAACTGCTGGCTTCAAGCACCTCGCATTACAGATGACATCACAATTTGTAAAGTAGGCGTAATTCCAGCTGACATGGCCACTGGCTCTTGGGATGCATATAATGTAATTTTTGTAATGATACCAGGATGGAGGGTGTGTGGGGAGAGACTGCAACCAGACCATATGTTGCTCAGTCCTGTGGCAGTACTCCAGTACACTGTGGCGAACTAGTCTGGATCCTGGATAGTATGGTGTTCCCTATATATGCAGCAAGCCTCCAAGCACCTGCCTCAGAAGGAATGCTTCATGTGAAATGTGAGAAACATTGCTGTCTATAGCGCTGATCCTAATAGCTTCTGTTCTCAGTTTCCAGTAAGTCTAGCCCTGTGGTATGCTCAAGCAACCATTATTCTTAATTGGCAGTTAAGGATGTGAGACAACTAGAAATGGTAACTACACATATTCTTTGCTCTGTTAGATTGCAAAGCTTTCGAACTCCTATACTGCAGTGCAATCGTGTTGGTGTTTGCTCAGAAGTAGGTCCCACTGAGTTCAAAGTACAGTGGAAATCAAACGGAATCCATTCCAGAAGTCCATTTGACTTCCAAAACTTTCAGAAACCAAGACACGGCTTCTGATTAGCTGCAGAAAGCTTCCTGCAGCCAATCAGAAGTTGCGGAAGTTGCATTGGACGTTCGGGTTCCAAAGAACTTTCACAAACCAGAACACTCACTTCCAGGTTTGCGGCATTCAGAGCCAAAACGTTCAATTCTCAAGGCATTTGGGTATGACTGTACAGGTACAGTTGGCTACGACTGTACATTATAAGATTCCAGGCTGGGGGAGAAATTCATTTATTTCATTTTTTCATGCAGATTGACTTAATTCCTACTTAACGGCACACAAACCCAAACACACCTGAAATTTATGCTTTCTCTGAATTTTGCAATGCAGTTCTCTAGCCAACAGAAGCACATAAAAAAGTTAAATGGAGGGGAAGTGTACTCAAAAGTACTTACATTGGTGAAGAAAATGAACAAAGATACATAGTAATTTAGAAAAAGGCTTGCAAAAATTGTATCCCCAAGTGCATTAGGTGAATGCACACAAAGATGCATACAAATATTCATGCAGACTTTTTCAAAAATGCAAATTGACATGGACATGAGAATGGAATTTAGGATTGCAAATATTGGAGACTGAGAGAAACCAAAATTGATAGATTTGTCCAGTCCTGCATTAACTGTGGCCTTTTCTTGACCTGAATAAACTTTCCCAGATTTCTGTGGGAAACTCCCATCCCTTTCAAAAGTATCACAGGCTGCCTAGAACATGAACTCTTGGTAGTTCTGCAACTAGGTCCACTGTGCTAAGCTTTTTCTGTATTGAGATATCCATCAGTGCTTCTACAAGGTTGTTACAGAAAATTAGTTTTGAAAGTTGCATGTTGTATATCTGTAATTTTGGAGACATTGAAGATTTAACCTTAATGTCTATTATGCTGCTCTCTTTAATCAGTCAATAAAATGAGATCACTATCCTTTATCCTTTAAAAAGGGAATAGGGGAAGTAGCTCAGACACCCACTATGTACAGAAGAAAGGCAACATGCCAAAGACAAAATTGCACAAATATATTCAGTGACGGACAATGGCTGCAAATGTAAACATGCTTCTTATTGAATTCAGTGAGGTTTACTTCTAAGTAAACATGTATAGGATTGCATTATATATATATTCAATTTTTATAAGACCTTGACTTCTGAGCATATACTGTATTGTCTTTTAATATATGTACTAGGGTATGCACTGGTCACAAGATTCTGATTGAACCCTGATTCAGTGCTTTGGAAAACAGTTCTGTCATGGTCCAAAGTGCTTCACATGCTGCATAATCTGACTTGCTGTCCATCCAGTTCCCACCAACCCTTTCCAATAAGCTATAAGAAGATTTAAAATGGCTTTTAGTTTGTTTTCATTTTGACAGAAGTGAATGGAATTTGCAGGCATGGCATAGAATGGATAAAGCCTGCCAAACATCAGGCAAATAGATCCAGGGCCTTTTGTGCTGAACAACTGTTAATGACTTACTTATTTTTTTAAGAGGAAATGTCTATAAACTTTAAATTTGGGGGCAGGCAATGCTGTCCCTTCTAATGGAATGAATCCTGCCAAATTTCAGAAAAATAACTGCAATGTTTTTGGACCAATATAGCCACTATACAGTTCTTCCCATTTACTAATGGGAAATAATAATAATCGCTTACTACAACTTTTTGTTTTGTTTTGACAGGTGTTGATGAAGCTTGCAGGTATACTAGCCCCTCTGCCAAATTACACACAAATGGGTGCTGGGCACCTTCAAAGTGTGTATGTACGTGGAACCTCTATACCTTTTAAAACAATTTTGTGTGGAAAAGCAGGGAAGGCTGCTCCAGGAATGCAAATGCAATGGTTTTCCTGCAAAGGCTGCCATTATAGTTTTAGGTCTAGTAAAACAAAGGGGGGATTCCTTAATCTGTTCCTGTATTTTAAGAGGAATTGGTTTGAAAATTACAGAGGTGCCCCTGGGAAAGAAACCTGCCAAACTGCAGACAAATAAATCCAGGAGCTTCTGCACTATTCACCTTTAAAGTTGGTTTTGAGGTGCGAAGAACTGAAGAGGAATCACAACTAAAGAGGAATCACTTCTGGGGCAAAATCATTCTCCCTTGACATATCAATCACTAAAGAGCTCCGCCTTCTCCATACGCTGGTGTTTGTTCTCCCATCATCTCATCCTAGCATTCTGTTAAGCTGTCACTTTTGCTTTCAGCAGACACTTGTCTGCAATACTTTGTGATGTCTGAATCATCATGGTACAACAAAGTGCTTCCAGGGTTCCTGCTTCGACCCATTCTGCCTTGTCCAGATTCTGCTTCTGAAAAGCCAAAACTCCCTTCAGGTAATTTTTGCCTCAGGACTTGCCCAGCTAACTGACACAGCACAATCAAGGGCCTCCTTACTGAATGTAGTGTTTGTTCAGAACTATGCTTGCATGTTGTGCTTGCAAATAAATAAAAGATGCTAAATCCTGAAGGAACAACACAACTCTATATCTTTGTGAGACTGCTATGGGGAAAGGGGAATGGTTCTCCGTGAAATATTTTTTCTGGCATGAGTTAAAAACACACACATGCACACAATACAGCCGACTTTCAGAATGCAGGGCGTATTTATAAGGCTCACAGTCATGCTAAACAACAGAAGGTTGGAATACAAAACCTTTGAAAGAAAATAAATATGGATTCCTACCAGGCTGGTTTTTAAAGCACTTCACAAAGAAGCAACAATCTTCAAGAAATTTATTTTGAGATGCTGTTATTAGACCTTCACCTTAGAAAACTATTGCATCTGAGTGTAGGTCAGAGATATAAGTAACTTGCACGTGCTGTTTATTATTATACTTGGGATGACACAGTGTTGTTCAAAATCATACTGGTTTATAATATCAAACAGCCATTGGAAATAATTTTTTCAAAAAATATTCTAAGTGAAGTAAGCATCTAAGAGTCATATCTAAAAATGAGTTGGCAGAGCTTATTTCCCATTGATTTCATGGCTTGACTTGTTTCTCTGGTGCAGTGGGATGGCTCAGACTTAGACACTCTTTTAAAATAATAAAGGGTTATAGCCAACTGAGACTGGCTCAGAGTATACCCACTGAAATTAATCAGCTGGAGTGAGCCGTAGCTATTAATTTCAATGGGTCTACTCTGAGTTGGACTAGCATGGGATACAACCTCCCAAAACTGATACCCCAGACAGCCTGTAGTAATTTCCCACAAAGCCTTGGGATGCTGCTACATTGGAAGCAATGTGAGAAATTTCAGTGGCCGCTCCTGGCCACCTAGTGCTGATTCACAGCACCACTGTTGTCCACTGCTTTTAATAACTTTTAAGCAAACTTTTAAATACATATTAGCACCATGTTTGGCATTGTCCCTACTTTTTAATGGTAGCTGGCTGGCCATTTTTCAATATGGTTCTTCCTGTTCTGATGTGTAAAATGAGTTGTTGTCTTTGGCATTTTTTTAACTACTACAATGTACTCTGTGTGGGGCTATTCTTGAAGAGAGAATGGGAATCCCCAGCTATGGAACATTCTCCCCAGAGAAACTTGCCTGGTGTCAGCCCTGTCCTGGTGTTGTTGTTTAGTCGTTTAGTCGTGTCCGACTCTTCGTGACCCCATGGACCAGAGCACGCCAGGCACTTCTGTCTTCCACTGCCTCCCGCAGCTTGGTCAGACTCATGTTTGTAGCTTCGAGGACACTGTCCAACCATCTCATCCTCTGTCGTCCCCTTCTCCTTGTGCCCTCCATCTTTCCCAACATCAGGGGCTTTTCCAGGGAGTCTTCTCTTCTCATGAGGTGGCCAAAGTATTGGAACCTCAGCTTCATGATCTGTCCTTCCAGTGAGCACTCAGGGCTGATTTCCTTAAGAATGGATAGGTTTGATCTTCTTGCAGTCCATGGGACTCTCAAGAGTCTCCTCCAGAACTATAATTCAAAAGCATCAATTCTTCGGCGATCAGCCTTCATTATGGTCTAGCTCTCACTTCCATACATCACTACTGGGAAAACCATAGCTTTTACTATTCGGACCTTTGTTGGCAAGGTGATGTCTCTACTTTTTAAGATGCTGTCTAGGTTTGTCATTGCTTTTCTCCCAATAAGCAGGCGTCTCTTAATTTCGTGGCTGCTGTCACCATCTGCAGTGATCATGGAGCCCAAGAAAGTAAAATCTCTCACTGCCTCCATTTCTTTCCCTTCTATTTGCCAGGAGGTGATGGGACCAGTGGCCATGATCTTCGTTTTTTTGATGTTGAGCTTCAGACCATATTTTGCACTCTCCTCTTTCACCCTCAATAAAAGTTTCTTTAATTCCTCCTCACTTTCCCTGTCCTAGGAGGCAAAAATGTCCAGCCTTTTGACTTAATTTGATTGTAATGTGGTATGCGTCTACCCTGTTCTGATATTCACCTTTCAGAAGGGTAGGCTGGATATGTTTTTTCCATTATTGTTGATGGAAGAACGTTCTTGTGTTTTATACTGTGCAATGGCTTTTAAATGTTTGATAAGTTGCTCTGTAGTTTAACGTTTTGCAAGCTGCTACCAGACGTTCATCACTTTTAATAATAATAATAAAGTATTATAATAATAATTTTCATAAATAAGAAGTGTAAGTTGTGGCTAAGAAGTTACAGGTACAAATCTTCATTCTGCCATGAGCTCACTGAAAGGTCTTCTTCCTCAGCCCCCTCATCTGCAACAGAGGGATACTGACTGACCTACCTCACATGACTTTGTAAGAATTACTGAGAAAATGCACCAGAAGCTCTTTGCCCTATATAAAAAAGCCAAATATAAATACAAGGGCTGCTGTCCACACCCACTTCCTGGGGAGCAAATCCCATTGAACTCAATGAGGCTTACTTCTGAGTAATGTACAAGGATGTGCTGTAAATGATATTTGCATAAAACTGTTTGATTTGCATAAAACTGTTTTTGTTGTTGTTGTAAGCAACAATATGCTTTTTCATTGCATTTAGGGCATTTTCAGTCTTAAAACATTTTCTCTTTGCGCACCCTGGAATATAAGAAAACTAATAGGAAAAATATTGCTGTCATAAACCCAGGAGTATTGGCTGTGGGATAGCGGGGACACAAATAAAAGACCAATAAAGTTTGATGTATTTTCTGTACCAGAATATGCGGTAGAGACAGCATGGTTAAGAAGTATAAGGGATATTTTTGTGATATTCATTCTGACAAACGTTAGGATGGAATGCATACTTTTTTATTTAAAAAAAGAAACACACCAGCAGCCTTCAAATATTGTCTGATATTGAATTCTCTTGAACAGCTTGTGACAATTGTATTGAAATTGAGTAGGAAAAAACCTGAACTTCCACACACACACAGAAAGAGCAGCATAATAAAGCAAATTAACACTGAAAAACTTCCAAAGGAATTTAGGCTTCCACAATCCTTTCAGTTTTAATCATCTGAGGGCCTCTCGCACAACACAAAAAGAAATGATATACGCGGTTGTGCAATCCCGGCTTCCTGACACAGAGGCCGTACAGTGAATCATCCTGCTCAATTACCAGGTGGGATTCCAGGGTGAGATGGAAAAAAACAAGCCTTAGAATCGTATACCCACCACTACCTCCTTGTGCAAGCAAAAAGCACTTGCAGAGAGGTGAGGGGTGAATGATTCACGAGGCAGGGGGCATAATTTTTCCTCCTGGCATTAGATCTTCAAAGCTAAAGCTTCGGAAGACTCCTGACTTTGGGCAGGGGGTGGCTGGTGCCAGAAGGAGGGAGCTGAAATGCTGTTTTGCACAACAAGAAGTAATTCCCTGAGAGCTAAGAAATGGGTGAGGGTTCATTTCAACTGTGATGACTAAACAATACCGTTTAAGATGAAGAACTTGAATAGGTAGCATCCTCACATGTATCTGGTTGATTGTTGTGGTTTTGACCTCTGCTTCCATGCGGTCCCTTCATTCTTTTCAAGGGCTGGGGCACAGTGGTTGAGCACACAACAGATCCTAGGTTCAAGCTCTGGTTTCTCCAAGCAGGGCCGGAAAACAACTCCTGCCCGAAGCCTGGAGAGCTGCTTCCAATCAGTGTAGACATCATTGAGCCAGACGGAACAATTGTATCTCAGTATAAAGGTAAAGGTAAAGGTAAAGGGACCCCTGACCATTAGGTCCAGTTGTGACCGACTCTGGGGTTGCGGCGCTCATCTCGCTTTATTGGCCGAGGGAGCTGGCATATGGCTTCCAGGTCATGTGGCCAGCATGACTAAGCCGCTTCTGGCAAACCAGAGCAGCGCACGGAAACGCCATTTACCTTCCCGCCTATTTATCTACTTGCACTTTGAGGTGCTTTCGAACTGCTAAGTTGGCAGGAGCAGGGACCGAGCAACGGGAGCTCACCCCGTCATGGGGATTCGAACCGCAGACCTTCTGATCGGCAAGTCCTAGGCTCTGTGGTTTAACCCACAGTGCCACCCGCATCCCTATCTCAGTATAAGGCAGCTTCAAATATCCCACTATCTTTCCAACAAGCATATGACGGATCCCAAACCAGATTCCCACAGCACAGCTCTCAGACCCTTCCATCTATCAACTCTGCAATGTGTGAACAATTGTCATAACAGATTACACATACTGCCCCTAATGTTTTCGTTTACACAAAGCAAGCTCTGTCATTCACAAGTGCTGCTTTCACTTAGTAGCCAGTAGTTTTCCTTCAAAAATCAGAACCAGCGCACTCACTCACTATATAAGTTCAGATTTTTAAAAAAATGAACATGCCTCGAAAGGGGTCTCAGAGTGAACATCATGAAATTAAACAGATAAACCAAACAGTTCAAACTGATATGCTTAAAATTTGATTTTAACCAGTTTGCAGAGAAGTCCCTTTTCAGAGCAGCTAGGGGATTGTCCTTAGCGACTTTGTCTCTGCTGGAGATTCCTCTGCAGTCAGGCAGTAGCAGGCAACCAGAAACACCGGACGCTGCTCCAGGAAGAGAATATCTCAGGGGTAGGATATCTCAGGGGCCTAGGAGCTGCCACCATGTGAAAGAGCACGACCACGACAAGCCCAATTTGGCTAGCATGTGTCGGGAAAACTGAATGGCTACAAGCACCAGGGCGAAAACAACAAAGCCTTTACAGAGAAGCACTTTGCTGCTTCCTTGTATCAGAACAAACCTCCCAATGTGGAAATGCACTGAGAAGTGGTGTGCATATGCTGCGGAATTGCAGCCAATCGGAGCTTTCCAGCAAGTGCAAGCACAGCAAAACCAAGCATATGTCAACAATAAAAAAAAGAAGTCATGAGCTATACATGCACTTTGTGTTCACTCAGTCTTTACAGTCTTAACCAATTCCCTCCCCACTCCCTCCTCCCAGATCACTGCAGTGAGGTTATATTCCAAAGATGGTTAAATGGGGTCTAGGCCTTGGTTCTCAGACTGTGGGTTGGGACACCCTACTCTCGGGCTGTAGGCTTGGCGTGGGTTCGTGAAACACCTGCAAGAGTTTGCTGTTATGGGACTGATCCACTGTAGCTGGAAGGCAAGTGATGACTAAGGAAACCTTCACCTTGCCCCCCCCCCCCAAAAAAAATTTTTTTAGCAATTGTGCAAGCAATACCAGGAGAAAGGAAATGTTCAGTTACTGTCCTGTGATTTGATGCAAGGCAGATCCCAGCAATGCCAACTAAGGGCATGAGCTGGTGAAGGAAACAGATCAGCACTCATGCCAAAATTGTCTAATACCTCTCCTGTCATATGCATGTTTATTTCTGGAAGGACAGTAGCTCACTGGTAGAACATCTTTGCATGCAGATAGTTCCAGGTTCAATCTCAGGGAATATCTGAAACCCTGGAGATCCACTGCTAGACGCAGAGCTGGTCTGATTCAGTAAGATGTAGTTTTCTATACACCTATGCATGTGGTTGGGACGCGGGTGGCGCTGTGGGTTAAAGCCTCAGCGCCTAGGACTTGCCGATCGAAAGGTTGGCGGTTCGAATCCCCGCGGCGGGGTGCGCTCCTGTCGCGCTGGGATAGGGACCGCTTACTAGCGGGAAGGTAAACGGCGTTCCGTGTGCTGCGCTGGCTCACCAGATGCAGCTTGTCACGCTGGCCACGTGACCCAGAAGTGTCTGCGGACAGCGCTGGCCCCCGGCCTATAGAGTGAGATGGGCGCACAACCCTAGAGTCTGTCAAGACTGGCCCGTATGGGCAGGGGTACCTTTACCTTTTTATGCATGTGGTTCCTGGGCCATACAGCTGGTGTGGTGCAGGATTAGGGGTCCTGGACAAATTGTGTGTGGGGGGGTGAGTTTAGAAGAGGAGGTAAATTCAAAAGGCCTATGGAATATTTTTTGGTGCCTGGCTTTTTCTTGCTTGTTTTTTAATGGCTTGAGGGGTGAAGCCCGCAATCCCGAGGCAAGTGACGAGCCGGGAACAAAACAACAGCCAAAGCCCACTGCTCCGTCTGTATGCATTCAGGCGATGTGTTGCGCATTCGCCCTCCAGAGTTGCCAAACAAGTCTCCACCTGGGAGAGGATGCTTTTTTGTTGACATCTCAGGTTGCCCGCTCGCTGCCATTGGTGGGTGGTTTTTTCCCCCCCCTGGAAGGGAGGGAGGGGTCCGCCTGCAAGCAGAGGCTGGGGATGCTGCCCCCTGTCACATGATGGAAATTTCCACTCTTTCCGAAAGAGAGGAAAGGGAAGAAAGGAGAGGGAGAGGGTCTCTGCCCACACTTTCTTTGCGCGTCTTCTGAGCAACAACATCCTCATGTCCCAAGTGCCTCTACCTAAAAGGATTCGCCAGCATTCAAGGTGAGTAACTCACTGGAGATTTAACTCTCTTCCTCGATGAAATACTAAGCGGCTTTAAAGCCCCCCCCCCCCCATGAGCTGCTCTATTTTTATTTCCAAGGAATTACATACGAGACGGCACAGCCAGATAATAGACGTTACCGATCTACAGGTATCTTTCTATGTCCCCCGCAGGGAGGCTGCTGAACGGCTGCAGCTTGGAAACGAGTGTCTGTCTCTCTCGGAATCCCGGGTTGGCTTTTCCCATTTCAAACCATCCCGCGTCGTTGGCGGGGTGGCCGCAGCTGCGTGTGTGTGTGTGCGCGCGTGTGGACTGCCAACCACGTCTGATCGAGGCTCTCGCGATCGGAGAAGGTGGCGGGGGGGAGGTGAGAAGAAGGGGCTTCCAACTGACAGGCAGAGCCCTTGTGGGTGCCTATGTTTCTCACGCGCGTCGCTCCCCGCCACGAGAGGAGCTGGCGTTCAGACGTGATCGGTTCCGTGTCTACCCTTGAGCTGACGATTGCGCGAGCTAAGGAGAGAGGCGCGGAAAGTCGGTGTGGCAAGGAAATAGGGTCAGGGTGCTGGAGAGACGGGGTGCCAGGGACCCATCTCAGTGGGTGGAGACGGAATGGATATTGGTGATCCGAAGTATATGGGGAAGCGTAAGGCAAAGTTTAGTTTCGGCCAGACGCTGCAGTGCGATTTAACCAAATACTGGGGTACAGGAAGGCGAGGATTGCTGCAGCCTGAGCTTGCAGGATGATCCCCCAAAAAAGCTCCGATTGTCCTTTATTCAGTAAGAAAGGCGCTCAAAAGCAGCAGCAGCAGTTTACTTTGGCTATATACTGTACTGTATGCGTTTCCCTCGTCTCCCTCCCTGGTCGTGACTCCCGCGAAGCTTGGCTCCCCCGCCCGTCCAGCTTCCCTCGGCGGCTTGACCGCGGAGCACGATGCCCCCGACGGCGGAGAGGAGGAGCCTCGCACGGGAAGGTCTCTTGCGCACGCGCTCCTCTCCCAGCAAGCGGGGAGCCCCCTGCGCCTCGCCGCCCGCTTCCTTTGTCTCCGCCCGCGAGAGGCTCGCCGCTCGGAGGCCGAGCTCCGTCTGGGCGCGTGGAGCGCGCGGCGGGGAAGCCGCTTTGCGGGGGGCGCGCGCGGCTTCCTCTTGGTCGAGGAGAGCGCAACTTTGCTCCCTCCAAACGGCCCGGGGCAAGCTGAGTTGCGCTAGGAGGCTTCTCCCTCGAGGGGGCGCTGCAGAGCAACAGGCGCCATTTGGACAGGCATGGACAGAGGGCCTCGGCTAGGGTTGGATGTGCTGCATATCGGCTCCCTCTTTGCCTTCAGGCCCCGAGGGGGACAGGCGTCAGGATTCCCAGAGAGATCTGGCTGGCCATTGGGATAGCAGAATTCTGCAGGAGATGGGCCTCTTATGTTCTGACATGTGTGGCTTCGCAAGCAGGTAGCCCCAGTTTTCATTTGAGTGGAAGGAATAGTGCTGGCCACCTAGCTAAGCTTTCCTGGGTAAGAATTGCCCAGCTAGCAGCCTGGGTGTCTTTTCCCTGGGCACCTGAAGGAGAAGGAGGAGTGGAATTGGCTGATCATGTGAAAGGTCCTATTTTCCCCCACTAGCGATTTGAAGTAGGGACTTGAGCTTGTCTAGAAAGCAGGTGTGTTTGGGCATTTCCACATATACCCCTGTCTGTGGCTCTGATTTTGCATCAGTTCTGTCATAAACTTGTCCTGCAAGTTATAACCACCGCTGTGAGGTGGCCTTGTTAGATAGGGCCAGTGGAAATGGCAACAAAAATAGCGCTGCTCCTGCGAAACTGAAACAAAATGTTGCACTGCTCTTGCAAAAGCGGAAACAAAATGTTGCACTGCTCCTGAAAAAGCGGAAACAAAATGTTGCGTTGCTCCCACAAAACAAATAAATGTTGCTCCTTTTAAATGTTCTAGCCACCAAGCCATGTTTTTTCCCCAGAGCACCCCATTTCACCACCACTCAACAGATTCTCAGTATTTCCTGGCAACCGTACTTTACATGATCAGTTCTCGCTGGGCTGTTTTGAGGGGGGTCAAGAAGTCGTCTCCCATTCCAATCCCACCCCCGTTTTGTTTTTAACTTTTGCAAATTAATTGATGTCTTGAGGAAGACTTCAATGCAATCCTGTGCATGCCCTAATGGTGCTGTACCACTACTATTAAAACCATAGTAGCCCATATGTGCATTGAAGGCCTTCAAAAATCCATCCCAAAATACCGTACTCAAATGCTCTTCCAGTTTACTGCTACTTATTGTATCAGTCCATCCTGTCTGAAGGGAATTCTTCCTGATTTGCAGTACTAAATTAAATGTTAAGTAAATGCATAAAAAGGGATGGACAAATATGTCTATT
>NW_027554779.1:0-32203 GCF_964188315.1 Podarcis muralis
TTCCTTGGCTTTGCATCTCAGTTTGCCTCATTCACTTCCATTTCAGAGGCCTCCCAAGCAGGGCTTTTCATTCTTCTCCCTACAATGTCTTTAATACCACCATTTTCAGTAAATGATAGCATATATTATCTCGCATTATTTAACTGAAGCACCCCAAGACAGAGCAGATGGCAAGTTGAAAGGGGTAATGAACTTGTCTCCTGTTAAAGAAAATCTTGGTCACCGAGACCGAAAGATTATGAATAGCTTATTAGCCGTTGTCTTCTGCAGCTACGGAGGTTTTTTGTCCGCCCCAACCTCACTCCCCGCCGGCTCATCATCTCTTTGGTGTGTCTATTCTAAACATGCCACACACACAAAAGAACCTTGGAGGACTGGCAGGTGGTTCATCCTTCATGTTCATGAACTCCTTGCAAAATCTTGGCTCACTAGAACACGGCCAAGTGACAGGAAACTCAGCAGTTGTGGCAGCGAGGCAGCCATGGATGAACCGTTCAGGGAAACTGAAAATATTGTGTTGGTTAGAATGGTTTCAAGACAGGGATGCAAAATAAGAAATGGGGCTGTATCCATCAAAGTAGCCATCTGTCCAAGCTAAGCTAAATCATAAGTAGCACCTTAAAGACCAACTAAGTTAGTTCTTGGTATGAGCTTTCGTGTGCATGCACACTTCTTCAGATGAAGTGCATGCACACGAAAGCTCATACCAAGAACTAACTTAGTTGGTCTTTAAGGTGCTACTGGAAGGAATTTTTTTTGTTTTGACTATGGCAGACCAACACGGCTACCTAAAGGTAAAGGTACCCCTGCCCGTACGGGCCAGTCTTGCCAGACTCTGGGGTTGTGCGCCCATCTCACTCAAGAGGCCAGGGGCCAGCGCTGTCCGAAGACACTTCCGGGTCACGTGGCCAGTGTGACATCGCTGCTCTGGCGAGCCAGAGCTGCACACGGAAACGCTGTTTACCTTCCCGCTAGAAAGCGGTCCCTATTTATCTACTTGCACCCGGGGGTGCTTTCGAACTGCTAGGTTGGCAGGCGCTGGGACCGAACGACGGGAGCGCACCTCGCCGCGGGGATTCGAACCGCCGACCTTTCGATTGGCAAGCCCTAGGCACTGAGGCTTTTTACCCACAGCGCCACCCGCGTCCCAAACACGGCTACCTATCTGTAACTAAATCATAAGAAGAGGCCTGCTGGATCAGTTCAAAACTCCCTCTAGTCTAGCACCCTGTTCTCACTGTGACAGCAACAGGTTGTCCCGTGCGGTCACCAAAAGTGCTATAAAGGCTTCCCAGGGGTCGTGTGTTTTAAAAATGAACGCCTCTGCTTATAAATTTCAGCCTGTTGGTTGCCATCTGTTGATCTGGCTTGGAGAGCTTGTTACAGATGACTTAAACTGTGTCTCTGAATGGCCCCATTGAAAGTTTCTCTTCCCAGAATCGGGGAGAGAACCTTTAATTAATGAATATTTCCTTTCACATTTTTTATTTTTTTTAAATAAAGAACTAGCACTTTTTCATCATTAAAAAGAAACAATGAAGGAAAATCAGTCATTAAACCCTCCTCACCCCCATCTCTGAAACTAACATTGGAACCATTATTCAAAACTATTCCTTCAACTCAGATCAACAGGAATACATAGGACTGATAGCATACTTTCGGTTAGTATCTGAAAAGGAGATTCCTGCATTGCAGGAACCAGTGAAGGCAGTGAAGGACCTGTGTGAGTGTCTGGAGGCGGTTGGGGAATGGATAGTGGCTAACAGATTGAGGCGGAATCCTGACAAGGCAAAAGTACTGTTTGGGGGAGACAGAGGCGGGCAGGTGTGGGAGACTCCCTGGTCCTGAATGGGGTAACTGTGCCCCTGAAGGACCAGGTACACAGCCTGGGAATCATTTTGGACTCACAGCTGTCCATGGAGGCACAGGTCAATTCTGTGGCCAGGGTTCCATCTGGTATGCCAGTTGAGACCCTACCTGCCTGCAGACTGTCTCACTATAGAGTGGTGCATGCTCTGGTTATCTCCCGCTTGGACTACGGCAATGCGCTCTATGTGGGACTACCTTTGAAGGTGACCCAGAGACTACAACTAATCCAGAATGCGGCAGATAAACTGGTAACTGGGAGTGGCCGCTGGGACCATATAACACTGGTCCTAAAGGATCTTCATTGGCTCCCAGTGAGTTTCCTGGCACAATTCAAAGTGTTGGTGCTGACCTTTAAAGCCCTAAATTGCCTCGGCCCAGTGTACCTGAAGGAGTGTCTCCTCCCCCATCATTTAGCCCAGACACTGAGGTCCAGCTCCAAGGGCCTTCTACAAGAAGTGAGGTTACAGGGAAGCAGGCAGAGGGCCTTCTCGGTAGTGTCAAGGTTATAAACAACTATCTGACTTTTAGAAGACATCTGAAGGTAGCCCTGTATCAGGAAGTTTTTAATGTTTGATGTTTTAGTACGTTCTGATATATGCTGTGAGTCACCCAGAGTGGCTGGAGGTATACTATAAATATTATTATTATTATTATTATTATTATTATTATTATTGGTTGGACTAGATGACACTTGGGGTCCCTTTCAATTCTACAGTTGTATGAGTCTATGACATTGTTAAGCAGACCTTATCTGTGAGTAAAAGGACTTGGCTGGTGGAGCACTAGCGGATAATCTAGCAGTGCATTATGCTGTGTGGGATTTCTATTTAAATCTCACTTCTAGATAATTGGAGATATATATATGTATATATATATATATATATATATATATATATATATATATGCTGCACCAAAGGTGTTGCAGTGAGGAGGATCCCAGGCCAATACCCATGGAGCTTTGCCTGTAAAGTCTTTCCATTCCATTCCTGGCAGGAAAAAGAAAAAGAAACTTCTTTGTTCGGTGCAGTCTGTGCAAATTCATCACTTTCAATTTACTGTGAGGATGTAGCATGTGTTAGTGAATGAATGGAGGCAGCGGTAAGGAGCAGCTGATGGGCTTAAGAACCTGCCCTATCTGTAAATTCAATCAATCATAGGAAGTGACTCAGGCTCAGAAAGAAAAATGGATATTGAAAATGCAAATGTGTTGACAAAATTCAGAGTATTGATGCAAGCAAAGAGAAGAAAAAACGCACAGAAAACGATATTGGTTTTGCTCCAGTCAGAGCACACTTTCTGATCTCTAGGCCTTTATGCTCGCTTTGCTGCTGGGTATGATTCAACAGCAGTGGAATATTGTTAGGACCTAGCTTTAAGAAAGGTAGGACTAGGCACCAATGGGAATACCACCAAAGCAAGTTTATACAACCTTTTACCCAAACAAACCATAGGAGAAAACCCCTAGCTCTGTGGCAGAGTATCTACTTTGCATGCAGAAGGTCCCAGATTCAATTCCAAGTATGTCCAGGTATGGTTGGGAAGAACTCCGGCCAGCAGGCTTGGAGAGTTGATACCAGTCAGTGTAGGCAATACTGAGCTAAATGATTAATGGTCCCTAGAATCATAGAATCATAGAGCTGGAAGGGATCCTGAGGGTGATCCAGTCCAACCCCCTGCAATGCAGGAATCTCAGCTAAACCATCAACAACAGATGGACAGCCAACCTCTGCTTAAATACCTCCAAGGAAGAAGAGTCCACAACCTCCCAAGGGAGACTGTGTTAAGATCATCCTACTCTCATGTAGGACCCTGGTAGGGACACATGCCCGACTGGCAAGTTCTCATCCTCCTGGTCTGTCATTCGGGAGCTTCAAAAGCTTTCTTCAGCCTGAACATCACAGTGACTGATACCAAGAAGCATCAGCACACTTAGGATCCTGCAGAGCATTGGCGGTTCGCGTAACAGAACTCAGTAGCACAGCATTTTGGCTAATCTACTTTATTTACATATAATACACTCAGAGCATTCTGCCTTAGCTCCTTCCTCTTTCTCAACAGACAACAAAGAGAGAAAGAACAAAGGACAATAGTCCCACTTCACAGATCACAGTAACATAAACATCCTGTCTCCGTCACTTCCCACACTGTGGAATGAAAACATACACCATCATGTGATAGACAACAATCTCATGACTGCAAACATGGAACAGGAATCCTAACAGACTGTTCCACTGTCGAACAGCTCTTACTGTCAGAAAGTTTTTCAAAATGTTTAGTCAGAATCTCCTTTCTTGTAACTTGAAACCATTGGCTCGAATCTTACCCTCTAGAGCAGGAGAAAACAATCTTGTTCCCTCTTCCTTGTGACAGCCCTTAAGATATTTGAAGATGGCTATCATATCTCCTCTCAGTTTCCTCTTTTCCAGGCTTAACATACCCAGCTCCTTCAAGTGCTCCTCGTAAGGCTTGGTTTCCAAACCCTTGATTATCTTGGTTGCCCTCCTTTGTGCACATTCCAGCATGTCAACATCCTTCTTAAATTATGGTACCCAGACTCAGTATAAGGTAGCTTCCTATGTTCGTGAAAGACTAGGAATTCGAACTTTGGTCTCCCAACGCTCTAATCTAGTCAATACAGCACACTGGTTCTGTACATACATATGCAATCTCATGACTTCTATCCCACAATTACAGGAGCAAGCTAGCAAGCCTTACTCAAGACTAGTTAGTACTGTGCCAAAAATCCATCCTCCAATTCCTCAAAAAAAGAAAACAAAAATTGTTATCAATGCTAAAACATTTAAGCCATTCCTATAGACGCGGGTGGCGCTGTGGGTAAAAGCCTCAGTGCCTAGGGCTTGCAGATCGAAAGGTCGACGGTTCGAATCCCCGCGGCGGGGTGCGCTCCCGTTCCTCGGTCCCAGCGCCTGCCAACCTAGCAGTTCAAAAGCACCCCCGGGTGCAAGTAGATAAATAGGGACCGCTTACCAGCGGGAAGGTAAACGGCGTTCCGTGTGCTGCGCTGGCTCGCCAGATGCAGCTTTGTCACGCTGGCCACGTGACCCGGAAGTGTCTCCGGACAGCGCTGGCCCCTGGCCTCTTGAGTGAGATGGGCGCACAACCCTAGAGTCTGTCAAGACTGGCACGTACGGGCAGGGGTACCTTTACCTTTTTATAGATGCACAATCAACATTCTGTAAATTGACTGGGTCACACTTCAGGAAAGGCTTCTTAAACAAAAAACATCTTCCGCAAGTGCCTAGACTTCATGTTGCTGGGCATCTGTCTAAATTTATCTGGTAACTGATTCCAGGAGCTAAGGTTGCAACACTAAAAACCCAGTTTCTAGTACAAACTAGGCACTCATCTGGCACATGCAGTCCTCACAGCAGTACTCCATTTGAGGAGTGATGTTACTGAGCAGGAATATAAGGGGTGAGGCAGTCCCTCTGGAGTCACTGCGTTGGTGGCAACCCACCAGCTAATCCAGTCAAAAATAAGCCCCTCTGGAATGCATTTATCACACTTCTCAAGGAAACAGGATTTACACTCACCATGCTGCCAATCTCACATTGTACAAGTTATGGGCAGCAAAAGCAGCAAAGGAGTTTGACTGGAGGCGTGGGGAGAGAACAATGGTAAGAGCCGGCTCTCATCCCGGCCAAGATATCTCAGTCACATTGCTACAGATCTCTCTCTGCTGGCTGCAGCTCTAGAGCCCTATTAACAAATAACTATCGTCCAGTGCCTTAAACAGATTGTGGAAAATATGTTGAAATGAGGAACCTGCACATGAGCCAAATTGAAATAGCATTGCAGGGTAGAGAAACAGCAAGATTCAAGAGCAGCAGAATAGCCTAGCGTCGCTTTGCTTATTGGCTTCCTTAAATCAGACTAGGCATCTCATCTCTGGTTGTTCAATAGATAACAGGGACTTTATGCTCTCTCTCTCTCTCTCTCTTTTGTCAAATCAATGTGTTTCTATCGATAGTGTGCCTGGATTAACCCTCAAAACCTGGGAGAATTGCTCCCTCTATTAGCAAAGAGTGGCTGAGTACCAACAAGATTGCACCAAAACAGTCTACTGGGAAGCCCTGGCACATAGGAAGCTGCGTTATACTGAAATGTTCTATCTAGCATTGTCTACACCAGAGCTTTCCAAACTGTTTGTCACAACACGCATGTGTGTCAGCTGCGGTGTGTAGGTGTGTCCTGGGGCTTGAAAGGGGTTAGTTTAACCTCTGGTTGGCTAATAAAGCTGAATTACTGTGTTGCGAAGTGATGCATTGCTAAAAAGTGTGCCACCAGCATGGAAAGTTAAGAAAGAAGAAGAAGAGAAGGAGAAGAAGAGTTTGGATTTGATATCCCACCTTTCACTCCCTTTAAGGAGACTCCCTTTAAGGAGTCTCAAAGTGGCTAACATTCTCCTTTCCCTTCCTCCCCCACAACAAACACTCTGTGAGGTGAGTGTGGCTGAGAGACTTCAAAGAAATGTGACTAGCCCAAGGTCCAGCTGCATGTGGAGGAACGGAGATGCGAACCCGGTTCCCCAGATTACGAGTCTATCACTCTTAACCACTACACCACACTGGCTCTGGTCTACATCAACTGCAAGTGAGCATCTGCAACGCCAGACTGGGGACCCTCCCAGGTCCACCTAGAGATGCCAAGAATTCTTCAAAAACCTCAGAGTAGTGGAGGGATCCAAAACAATCCCATGAGGACTGAACATGTTCGGTGGCAACAGGATGCTGTGTTGGGGTGGTGCAGAAATGAAAAACCAGGGGATGGAGAGCGGAAGAGAGTATCTTGGGAAAGGGTGTGGCTGGCTGGAATTCTGACATGAAAGGTTCTACACCCCAGCATACTGCTGCAGCAAGTCCCACTTGTCATTTCTTATTAAGGTTGTTGTTATTGTTAAGTCTCACCTATCTGACTGGCTTAGCCAACCAGATGCCTGTGGGAAACCTGAAAGCAGGATTTGAGCACAGCAGCACTCTCTGCTGCTGTGGTTCCAAGCAACTATTCCTCAGAATTGCTGTTGCCTCCTGTTGTAGAGGCACGGCATAGCCATCCTTGATGGTAGCTATAAATAGCCTTTGCCAAATCCTCTTTTAGAGCCATCTAGGCTGGTGGCCATCACTGCCTCTTGTGTGGCGATTTCCCGCCTCCCCCCAGAGAAATAAAGAGACAGGACACAAGAATTCAGGTTAATGGGTCGAATTAGGCCACAACTTTATTGATTACAGGAATTGAGCGGTATTGGCCTTAGCCATTGGTCCTAACTACTAACCGGCTAAAAGCCGGAAGGGTTAATTACTGGGGGGAGGAGTCCTGCTGAGGCACGTCAACTAGGACCTCCCCCGATGTCACCACATGGGGGCGTGCCGGGGGCCCACACCTCCCTAGGCTTAGGACAAGGCCACGCCCCCCGGAATCCTTCACCGGACTACCCTTGTTTGGGGAAGGTGATGGCGCTCCTCCCCCCTTCATCTGCATAACAATAGGTCTGTACCCTGACCAATGCCTAACCGCCAATACCGAAGAGTTGTGACGGTTTGCTATGAGGTAGGCGAAAACCAAATGGCTGGTGCCAATTTGCCAAGGGAGACCTCTCTCTTTGCTAGTGTTCCTATACTGCTGTTTCAATAAGACACTGTTCTTAATTTAGCAAGAATTCACAAAATGCCTAATCATCATTTTAAAAGCAGCCACTATCCCGTTTATATCCATAAGAAACTACCCATATGGCGTAACACATAAGGAATGGATCCTGGCATAAAGGCTGCTACAAACTGGAAGACCATTTCCAACATGGTGACATTACATTGCCATTGATGTAACAAACTAAGAGACACAGGGTACTAATAGATGATTAGCAAAAACAGCTGAAAGCTTTGTTCCTGAACCCTACCTGATGGAACGTTCACCCACC
This sequence comes from Podarcis muralis, assembly GCF_964188315.1. Lineage (NCBI taxonomy): Eukaryota > Metazoa > Chordata > Lepidosauria > Squamata > Lacertidae > Podarcis > Podarcis muralis. The sequence goes on from NW_027554779.1 coordinate 7,805, forward strand.
AGTGAGAGAAAGCCTGATATTTCCCATTTTCTGATGTTTTTATCTCGCTGTTTGCAGGCAAAGGAGAAAAACAGTATTTAAAAAACACTGCTCAGGCCGAGACTTTCCTTCCCTCCCCTTTGTGGCATAGGAGGAGATTGTTGTTGCTGAAACACAGACTGAGGGGAGGAGAAGGAAGACAACGAGGAAGAAGATGTATCACCTTTTGTTAAGCTGTTCTACTCGCTGGGCATCTTTCTGAATATGGAGCCCATATGTGCTTGGATTTAAGTGGCTCATTGAATGGAGGAGCGAGCAATCCACAGCAAAACAATTATTCCCATCTACTGTTTTGTCAAGGCTTTCAAATTATTAACTACAAGCAGCCTGCAGGAGGAGTGGTGGGGAGGGGGTTCTCTTTGCCACAGAGAAATAAAGAGCCCACCTTCGTTCACAATGAAATACGGGTTGTTCAACTCCTTGGTGTTTGGTTCTTAAAGTGCTGGTGGTTTCATTATTGAGAATCTATTAGAGATCACGGGAGACACAAAAACACTTTGGAGCATGTGTGGAGGATATTAGAGCTGCATTGCAAAGCACATGCTTGGGGTGCAGAAAATCATTAGGGTCCAATCCCTTCCCTTGCCTTAAAAAACATAAATTCTCACCTTTGAGATGGCAAAGGCTGATAATAAGTAGCTGAGGGGGTCTGGGCATTAGTGGCAGTCAACAAGAATGGCATTCTGGAGTTTTGTTTTGGTTTTTTCCCAAGGCAGTTACATCAGCTGCTGGAATGAAAGCCTGCCTTGTTCCTTGTCAGCTCAGGAGCTCTGCCTTAGGAGATGTTCATCTTTATTCCATTTGCAAACCTGTAGATAGGGATGGGGCAGAAAGCTGAACCATCTCGTACCTCATTTGCACTTGCCAGAACAAAACGCAGACTGAAACGCAGCCATTCTTCCAAATTCGCATTTATCTAAATGTTGCAGAGCAGTTCCCCCAGCCTAGTAATTTGTAGGAAAAAATGCATATACAAGGAAAAAGTCTGAACAATATATGTGTGCATGTGTGTGTTAGTTTACCTACAAGATTGCCTTACTCCATATACACCCACTGAACTGCTTCAGTTGGCAGAATAGCGCTGTTACAGATGTCACATAATACTCATTCTGCCTTTGTAAGAAATTGGTGTTTTAGTATGGCAGCACCTACACTTGGGAACTCCCTGCCTGTGGATATCAGGCAGGTGTCTTCACTGTACTCTTTTTGATGCCTGCTCAATGCATTTTTGTTTCAATAAGCTTACCCAGATATTTCAAAAGATTATGCAAGGGGTTTTTAAATTTTATTTTCCAAATTATTACAAATCAAACCAAATTACCTTAATTTAATACAATTTCTTAAAATCAGGTTTCCCGCTTCCATTGCGTCATGTGTCCAAGATATTTCTCCATATTTGCCTCATTTCTTATTTAGTCTCTAGTTGACATCCCTTCACTTGCCATTAAACCACTCTTTCATCTGCCCCTTGTCACCTTACAAACAGCAACCTCAGTTTCATCGTTTGTATATATAATCCATATCACGTGTGTAGTCCTTTGTTTACATTTTTGTTCCAGACCTGGTGTGTTAAAAGAGTTCAGTTCTTTCTCTCGTTGTTCAGTTCTTTGCAGTGTTTGTCTGAGTGGTACAAGGTCACATTTCATTCCATCCCGCTGTTATCTAACTTGCGAACCACAGCCATATATAACTCACAGAGCGAACTTTCCAGACTTCTGCCATTAAATTCCCCTCTGCAATTCTTTCTCAGCACAAAATCTTTTCTCAGATTCAGCCTCTCCTCAACAACTGTCTAGCTGCAGGCCATTTTTTCTTTTTCCCACTGCATTCCTCCAACAACACCCCCGTCCAGAAGTAGTGGCAAATAAAATCCATTCACCCTCGGTCGAGGTTGGGGGGGGGGGACATAGCAAAACCTTATTAAATTCCTTGTAAAGAATAAATCAAAAGCCCACCTCCTTCTTTTTCGAAGTATCAAACAGAGTAGCAACTACACATGGTGGCGCAAGTTTTAATCTGTTTTTTTGTTTCTTGTTCTTTTAACTTTTTGTAAGTTTTAAGTTGTGGTTGCAAATTCTTCTTAATGCTAATTTTGTTTTATATTTTTGCAAACTGTCTTGAGGGGGTTTACAATCAAGCGGTATATAAATATCATGAAATAATGAAGAAATAAGAATGACATAGAAAATGTCTTCTATCTGGCAAAACAGCATACAGGTGTGTATTAGGGGAAATCCACACAGAAATGTGTGTATATGTGTTTTAAAAGAATTTTAGATTGATGTGGAGAGGCAGAGAGCTGTGCTTAAGGCTGGGAAAATGAGGAACTAAAATGGCCAGGATTGCCCATCCCTTACTTGTAGGGGAGATGGCCTGAAGACAGTTACCTTTTAAAGTGCTATGAAATGCCAAATATACTGTCCATTCCTAATGTGTATGTATAATATCCACCTCTACGTATGTACATTCATTTGTATGCATCTCCCTTCCCCCCGCCCTTAATGTCTGAACTGTCTCCTATCACTTCTTTTTTTGCCTTGGTGAGTAGAACTTGTAAAGGAGGGTTTTTTTAAATTTTCATTTTGGCTACTACAATATGCTTTTTCTAAATGCATCTCACAGCCCAAGTCTCTCAACAAATGCAAAGTGGTGTATCTTGTGGCACCATTTGTGCGCTTCCAGCCTGATGGATGAGGCATGCTAATGGAATATAAACCATCAAATTAAAAACGTGCCTATTAGGGATTCCAGCCGTGTTTGCCATACCTGTGAATTGCAGAGGCAGCTTGCCATTTCTCCCTGCTCCTTAATGTGATGCAATATTCCCCCTGCGCGTGTGTTGCTTCTTGAAGAATGGAGAACTTAACATTTTGATCAGCAGGAGTTTTACACAAACTCCTGTACTTGAGCTCCAAGCAGCTTCATTATGCAGTCCAGGAAAGATACCTATTAGGCTTTAAACACACACACACACACACACACACACACACAGGAAGTGGGAGGCTTGCTGCAATCCTAACAGCTACTGTGAATTTATACCAGTGCCATACCTTTAATTTTGAAGTATTTCCTCTGGACTTCTGCTGTAAAAGAGGAGGAAGAATTTAGCCCTGAAGTTTCTAATAAGACTTGAGGAGCTAGAACTGGCAGTTCTACAGAGGCTTCCAACCCTTCTCCATTTCTTTTTGACCGTACGAGTGACACAGAGTCCCTACTCCACATTTGTACAAATTGACATCATTATGCAAATGCTGTTGAAATGTCATGATTTCGTATGCATCCCCACAAGCGAGAAAAAATTCAAATCTTTGGCAATTTTGTTAAATCACTTGTCATCAAGGGCTGCGAAGAATTGTGGAAAAGTCAACTATGTACAGATCAGCCATTTGAAGATGGGTGCTGGAATAGAGTGAGCGTGGCTCGACAAAATAGTTAAACACAAGCATGGGCTATCTACTATGAGCAACAGGGAGCACTGAGAGGTAGCGATCCTGATATATGTGGCTTTGGGGGAAACTAGCTCTCGAAGAGGCTACTCATATCATTTATCTATATGCTGCTTCTATGCCAAAATGGCTTCAAAGTGGTTTACAATAATAAAATCAATCCATACTTTAAAAAATGGAACCTTAATTAAAATATACAATAAAACCAACAGTAAAAAGTATAACAATTCAAACTGTTAAAAGAGTAAAACCAGAAGTTCAGTTCAGGAGAATGTGTGCCTAAACAGGTACGTCTTCAGGAGTTGGTGGAATGCCAACATCATATTTCAGCAGTGACGGCATTCCGTAGGACTGGTGCCACCAGGGGAAAAGCCCACCTCTTTGCTGCCACAAGCTGATACTGATCAGGATGTGGCAAAACTCACCAGGTTCCATTAGCTGATCATAGTGTTCATACCAGGCAAAGAGAAGGAAGACAGGTGGATGGATGGATGGTTGGTTGGTTGGTTGGTTGGTTGGTTGGTTGGTTGGTTGGTTGGTGGTGGTAACCTGGTCCAGAGTTATTTTGGGCTTTGTAAGTAGCAGATCCTCAGCAGTGGTCTAAATGAGCCCAATAAGAAGCACTACTCACTCCCCTGACCCTTCTGCACCAGCTGCAAGGGAAGCTCAACAAAAACCACCTTACAACAGTGCAAACAGGAGTTGTGTCATTGTGGCCATATTATCCCGGTCTAGAAAAGGCCTCAGTTGATACACAAGCTGAAGCTGATGACAGGCACTCTTTGCCACAGAGGCCACCTGGGCCTCAATGAACAAATATGGTTCCAAGAATACCCCTAAACTGTATGTCTGTTCTTTCAGAGGGAGTGTAGTCCTATCTAGAACAGACTCCCCAGTTCTCAGACCTGAGAACTACTTACTCACAGGATCTCTGTCTTAGCAGGATTCAGATTCAGTCTGTTGGCCACCATCTAGTCCACCACTGCATCCTGGCACTGGTTCAGCTTATGCACAGTCTCTCCTGACTCAGTTTTATTGGGAAAGTAGAGCTGAGTGATCAACATGACTTTTTGTTTATCATTTCCCAAGAGTTTTAAAAATATGTTTGAGTAATTGGATGTGTCAGGGGACTGCCATTGGAACAGGGGAGGGAGGGGGATACAGAGAGCCTCCATTGCTTCTGAGGAGCAGCTCCTCTTCCAGCGGTGGGGAAAGCCACACCTCCAGTGGAGAGAAGAGGGAAGGAGCCAGCCAAGCAAGGAGAGGACTCAAAGATGCTTCTGAGAGCCCAAGCGCCTCACCTAGCCCGGCTGGCCAGGAGGCACACACGCCATTTCCATCGCCCAGCTTGCACAGAGGGTGAAACGTAAGGAGGGGAGGCGGAGATTTGGGGTGTCTAAGTTCTTATGATGGGAGGGAACTGGAAGGGGCCACTCCCGGATTCTGCAAGTGACTAAGACGGACATGAACTTTGTGGTTCTGCACTGTAAATAGTTTGCACCAATAAAACTTGTAAAAGACAGGTCGGAGTCCTGCCTGGTTACTCACAAGCAACCACCAACAGCATCTGACAGGATGCTACTTGTTATGTACGAAGCTTGGATCCTAGAACAATAGGCAGGTAGGATCCTAGAATGCAACAACTGATTGGCTTGTAGGAGAAGACCAATCAGGCTCCAGGAGGAAGTTAATCAGCCTATTAGGCTGGTAGGATCATAGAATGCAACAACTGATTGGCCTGAAGGAGAAGACCAATCAGGCTCCAGAAGGGAAGCAGAATCAGCCAATTAAACGGGACTCATTGTGTAAATAATGTATATAAAAGCCTGAGGTTTGGGGGGAAATTCAATCACTATTTTACAAGCTGCAACAAAGAGCATGAAATCACTGTAGGACTCTGTGTATATTTCACAACTCTTTTCCCTGTTGCTGCTTTTAGTCTGCTGTTTTGCTTAGTTCTTGTTTTAAATGTTATATTCATGTTATATTTTGACAGAACACATTGAGGGAGGGAGGGAGGGAGGGAGGAAGAAAGAAAGGAAGTCATGGGGTTGGACAGAGGATTTTAGCTTTTCTATTCCTACACATGGTCACATATCCTGCCTGTTAAGGTGGGGGGAAATAGCTGGTCATTATAGAAACCTGTGGCGCATTAGGCAACCTGCCACTTTTTGGTCTAGTTCTCATGAAAAGGCATTTGCAGCCCATGGTCCACATCATTAGAATGACAGTACCATTCTCTACTATATAAATTGGAACATGAACACCCAAGTGGAACAAGGAGAAAAATTTACTTGCCTCTTATCACTCTCCTGTGTAATTAGTTTTCAGAAGAGGTTTTCAAACATTGTCATAGTAAGCATTCACAAGATCCCCCAAGGCGCTAAAAAACCTGCAGTCCAAATACTTGAAATAGCAGCTCTCTCTATTATCTTCTGGTCCAGGCTTTGAGATCTGTCGTGGAGGCCCGGCTTGTGTTCATGCCAATGGGAGATGCCAGGGAAAAGTCTTCTTGCTGTTGATTCCCCACCTGTCATAGAATCATAGAACTGTAGAGTAGGAAGGGACCCTGAGGGTCGTCTAGTCCAACCCCCTGCAATGCAGGAATCTCAACTTAAGCATCCATGGCAGGTGGCCATCCAACCTCTGCTTATACACCTCCAAGGAAGGCGAGTCTGCCACTTTCTGGGGTAGCCCGTTCCACTGTCAAGCAGCTCTTAGCATCAGAAAGTTCTTCCTGATGTTGAGTCTGAATCTCCATTCCTTTAACGTGAATCCATTGTTTTGGGTCCCTTCCTCCAGAGCAGGAGCAAACAAGCGTGCCCCATCTTTCATGTGAAAGTCCCTCCTCCTGGAGTCAACTGAGACACCTTCCTTAGATGCCTTTGATGGCATCTTAAGACTCATTCCCTCACTCGGGCCTTAGAGAGAGAGACAGCTGCCCTCTGCTGTGTTGCTGTGCTGGTTTGGACATTGTCTTAAAGTAATTATGAAGGTTTAAAAAAATTAAAAATGAATGTACTGATTTAACTCTGTTTTGTGATAACCCTGCGATTTTAATTGATGAAGCAATACCTGGTTGGATTGTTATATGCCTTTATGATGTTGAAGGGCATCAACATCAGACAGGAGCCCTTGCAAAGGTGCTTTAGATGCCCATTGAAAGCGCTTCCATTCCAGCAAGCCTACGCAGACATATCTATGGTTTTTTAAAAAGGTTTTACTGATCATATCAAAAATCAACTCATATATATACTGTGTTTGTTTGGTTGTTTGGTTGTTTATTTGTTTGTTTAAGTGTGTGTGTGTGTGTGTGTGTGTGTGTGTGTGTGTGAGAGAGAGAGAGAGAGAGAGAGAGAGAGAGAGAGAGAGAGAGAGACCTCGTTATTATGGAGTACCAACTCCTCTCTTTTTGCTACCCAAGGTAGCCATTTTGTGCTGGTGCCCACAGCACTTTTATCAATACATGCGTACCAGCTCTATATGCACTTCTTTTCATTAACAGTTTTGCAGATTTCAGCTGTTTTGTTGCTAATTTTATTATGTACTATACGCCACTCAAGAGAGCATTGTGGTTAAGCAGTCTATTAGTCTTAAACAAACCAATAAAATAGCTTCACTGTCCCGCACTGTCAGATGATCACTATTCAAGCTGTCACCACTAAGCAATAGAGAAGCAAGTTTTAGCATCAAAAACTGTCTCCCTTTCCCCTTCGCAGCCTGGAACATGCTCACGCAATAGGCATTTGGAGAGCTGCCCCCAAGAGACAAGTCACCAGAAACTTTTACTTAATTATATATTTTTGATTTTTTAAGAAATTGCACTTCTAAAGTGCCCTGCATTCAAACAAATCCCAGGGTTTAGTTTACAAACAAATCAATGAAATGCAGATATATGAGTATAAACGGTCAATAAAGCAACATTAGGAGCAAAAAGTAAACTGCAAATGCAGTTTAAAAATACAGCAGCAGATAATAATATTCCCCAACTTTCTGAAACTTTAGAAATCATATATGATTACTATACCACATTACCTCCTGTTTATTGGGGCTCCATAATTGTGAAACTGTATCTTAGGATCTGCTAATGTAATCATTAAATGAATAATCACACTGAAGTTGTGAAGATATAAAAGGAATCCTTGATTGCTAATGAGGTTAGATTTTGGAATTTCTGCCCATTTCCCTCTTGTGGGTGTGTTTTGCTTTTCAGTACAATATATATATAGGTTGTGTGTGTGTGTGTGTGTGTGTGTGTGTGTGTGTGTGTGTGTGTATACATACATACACAGTGGTGCTTCAGGTTACAGACTCCGCTAACCCAGAAATAGTGCTTCAGGTTAAGAACTTTGCTTCAGGAAGAGAACAGAAATTGTGCTCCGGCAGTGCAGCAGCAGCAGGAGGCCCCATTAGCTAAAATGGTGCTTCAGGTTAAGAACAGTTTCAGGTTAAGAACAGACCTCCGGAATGAATTAAGTACTTAACCCGAGGTACCACTGTATATATATATCCCTACCTTCATTAAATTCACAATACTAGGGTTTCTGAGCTATGCACCACATGCAGGAGATGGAATCTGACATTGAGGAATCATTTATTTGCTCTTAGCCCAGTTTTAGCAAGTAGCAGTTGGAAGGGGTCAATGAGGAACTTGCACTTGTCTCAGTAATGGTTTGCACTTCCATGGAGAATCCACCTCACGCATGAAGCATCCTCTGAGTGCTGGATGTACAAGGCTTTAGCAGCAGCATTTTGCATGTTGCAGATACACACACACACACACACACACACAGAGAGAGAGAGAGAGAGAGAGAGAGAGAGAGAGAGAGAGAGAGAGAATCCCTTTACAAAGGGGTGGGGCATATTTCCACCAGGGGCCATATTTCCTCAGAGTAATCTTCTGAGGGCCACATGCTCCTGGTCAGTGGGGGCTGGAGGAAGTAGTGGGTGGGGCCAGAGCACTTCCTATTCTCTCTCCTTACCTGCTGCTCCTCCCTCTTGCCGCCTACATGAAATAAGGCTGAGGGCTACATGTGGTTCTCAGGACACAAGCGACCCACCACTGCCTTCAGAATATAAATAGATATTGTGCTAGTGAGGGGAACGAACTAAAGAGGTGGACACCACAAGATGGGATTAAGCAGGGAACAATTTAATGAAGGGAACAGAGTATAATATGTTAGCAATGTGTGGAGGGGGTGGTAAAATGACCCATATTGTTGATGTATCCAGAGAGACTGGCCTGAAAAGCTAGCTGAGACATTTCTCCAACACAGTTCAGCTCATCCTAAATCTGCACCAGAGAAACTGTCAATCAGAGCTGTTTTGTTATAGCTTCCCTTGTTATAGAAGGAACACTGGTGACCCCAAAGCACGTTGGGCATCCTAAGCTGATTTGTCTGGATGTGTGTGTTGGGATTTGGCTACGCTTTTGATCAATCTGTTTCTTTGCCGTTCTATAAACTGTTCCTTTGGCTGAACTACATACATGCAATTAATTTCTAAAAACCACTTCAAAGAGAGAAGCCCGATGTCAAGGAGAAGAGATGGTAACAGAAGTTTCTTTGTTACCTGATCATTCTTCGGCTCTCTTATCCTAGCAGTTTATTACATGAGGAAATGGATAATCAGATTTCAGGCACACTGCTGCCTTTGCTTATGAAAAGGTAAATGAAAGCGGATAATAATGGAACGTGAGCACTTTGGTGGGTGGCTGGGTTTTATTGATGAGCAACGCACAAAGGAGAATTGTACTCCAGATTGTTTTTATGGAGTGGTATGTTCTGCGCAAGAGCATTTGAGGGATTAGAGCGCCACAGACTCCACAACGGGGAGAGAAAATAATGGTGCTGGCACGAGGAGGGCTGCCTCGAGGCAGTTGTGCCTTCAGCTGCCACTCAGAATAGCAGTGCAATTTTGTGGAGCTGGGGAGCTAAGTGCAAGATTAATGGAGCTGTTCAAATATTTGATCCTATAAAGGCACTGTCGTGGCATGTCGACAATAAGGCACATGCTTCCCCCTGCATGCTTGCCGAACATTTCTGAGCAGAAGAGAAGGCAGGTTGCTCTACAGAGAGGTCTCAGCGTGGGGCTTTGCTGCAGTTTTGACCAAGTTGGAAGAGTGTGGAAGGACTGTGAACCAACCCCCTGGTGTGAATGCTGCTGCTGTCCCCCATCCCTCTCCCCCCCCCCCCCAGTTTCTTTTCAAAGCTGGATACTGGGTAGGGATTCAAGTCACAATGCATCAGAAATAGAGTTCGGATGTTGAGTATTAAGATTTGTATTTAAAAACCACTTAGAAGCCAAATGATTAACAAACCATGTGCAGTACAAAATTCCTAAAATGCTCATCCAACCAAATAATAGGAAGGACAAGTTTCACTCTATTATTTATAATAATAATAATAATAATAATAATAATAATAATAATAATAATAATAATTATTCCCATACAGCTTTATATCTTTAGGGGGGGGGGATCTCAAAGCTGTTTACAACCTACATTAAAACATCAAACAAAACAACCCAAAATAAAACATTACCGAAGAAAGCCAGCTGTAAAGTATACATTCAAAGCAGCATAATTAACAAGAAACTAAAATATTATATAAAAAAATTCAAAGTAACTACAGGTCAACCACAGAATGCACATTTAATTCAGCAAAGCTAACAGAAATAAAAGCATCTTAAACATTTCAAAAGAAAAGGAAGTCTAATATAAAGTGCATATTTAAAACATCATAATTAGCAAGAAAATAAAATATTATAATAAGCATAGAATGTATCTACTGCTGTTGCTGCCAATAGTGGTTCACGGTGGGCAGTGGCTGTGGGAGCGCAGGCTCAATGACCTGTGTCTGTGCTAAGAGAAAGCCAAGATGGTCTCTGGCCTCTTCAGCAGCCTCAGCTTTTGTAGCTGGAGTCAGTCAGGACCCTGCCTTCCCAAGCAGGCAGAGAAAGGCCAACAAGACAGGGAGGAGGTCTTCCAAGATTCACAGCCAAGATGGTTTAATCCACAAAGAAATGAGTAGCACAGTAGAACCTGACTTAAATACCAAAGGGCCAGCTAAATAAAGATGCCTTTGCCTGGCACCTAACAACCAACCATGACGGTGCCAGGCACATTTCCCTGGGGAGAGCATTCTACAACCCCTTTAAAAGTATGTTATCATGTTGCCATGAATTGATTGTTTTACCTATGCATCTTTGATCCATCCGTTTCTGCTGACATTGCAGTTTATTTTCATTAACTTACAAAACTTGTCCCAAGTAACCTTCCAGGACATGGACACAGCCATCGCTGGTGAAGACTGTAGCAAAAGAAGGGCAAAGCCTTCTTAAAAGGAAGGTTTTTAAAGAGGAGTAGGGAGTTCTAGAGCCTTGGAAGAGCCACAGAAAAGGTTGTCTCCCTGGTACCATCTCTGAAGGTGAACTCTGTAGGTGGGCAGGCTCATACAGGAGATGGCAGTCCTTCAGATACTCTGGTCTTAAACCTTTTTAGGACAGAGGGTAGTCAAGATGATGCTCTCTAGATATGACTGGACTACAACTCTCAACATTGGCAGGAGCTGATGGGAGTTGAAGTCCCACAACATATGGAGGGCACTGTAATGTACACATTATCAGTTAAGAATCTGGCACATGACACCTTTGAGAGAAACAGTTGTGGCCCAGGAGGTCAGCTCCTAGAGAGTTGACTCAGAGATGTGGCCTGGCTGTTGAGGTTAGTTACTCCTCTATGCAGGTTTCCAAGCCTCATGGGTAATAAAGATTGTTAACCACTAATCAGCTTGTGCTCAGTTTCTGCATGAACAGCTGAAGACACCTGTCCGCTAGACCTGAATTGAAACTTGGACGTTCATCACCAGCACTTTTAATTGTTCACAGAAACATGTTGTCTTCGTCTTTCATGGCATGAGCTGGAATCAACCCTACTCAGATGATATCCATCCACTTACTCACAAGTAAGGGGAGCCTAGCTCAATCAAAGGCTCCATTTTAAAGTTTGTAGCTGTGAAATGAGTGTGTTCAATGTTATTATTCTATTTGGCTTTGCCTTCCCTTTATGTATGTACCCTTTATGTACCTGGAGGGGGTTGGAGACTGGATGGCAGCTAACAGATTGAGGTTGAATCCTGACAAGACAGAAGTACTGTTTTGGGGGGATAGGGGCCGAGCGGGTGTGGAGGACTCCCTGGTCCTGAATGGGGTAACTGTGCCCCTGAAGGACCAAGTGAACGGCCTGGGAATCATTTTGGACTTACAGCTGTCCATAGAGGTGCAGTTCAATTCTGTGTCTACCAGCTCCATCTGGTACATGGGCTGAGACCCAACCTGCTTGCAGACTGTCCCACCCTATGGAACACCCTCCCATCAGATGTTAAGGAAATAAGCAACTACATGACTTTTAGAAGGCAACTGAAGGCGGCCCTGTTTAGGGAAGTTTTTAATGTTTGATGTTTTATCATGTTTTTAATATTTTGTTGGGAACCGTCCAGAGTGACTGGGGAAACCCAGCCAGATGGGCGGGGTATAAAAATATATGTTGTTGTTGTTGTTGTTGTTGTTGTTGTTGTTGTTGTTGTTGTTGTTGTCAAGAGATACTTGCTAGAGGCCACACCAGCTTCCCATACATTATTTGAGACATCCCAAGCCCCCAAAGCAGATCCTGTGAGGGCAAAGAGAAAAACCAAGGGAAGAAAAGCAGTCGCACATAACAGCAGAAAAAACCTGCAATATCACAAACGGCTTTGCTCAGACCAAAATAACAATGGTCTGGCTGTCATCAGTGTAACAGGAATAATGCACTGTATGAGAAATTCATTGTATGTTTGGACATTATAGGGTACAAAAATACCACAAGTGAAGAGAGTTCAAACTCTCTCTCTCTCTCTCTCTCTCTCTCTCTCACACACACACACACACACACACACACACACACAACCTTGTATTAATACTAAGAAAATAAATCCATTCAGGCAGAAATGTTCAGGAAAGCGAGAGGCAGCAGGGGCTTTCCATGAAGGGCAAAGCAAGGACAGCTGATGATAATAATAATGGATCTCTTCCAGGTGGGCTTATGTATGCCTAGCAAGAAGGCTGTATGCAGTATGGAAAGATAAGGTGCTATGCCTACAGCCTGTTCCAATTTCCCAGGTAATTGATAGCTGGTACTATCCACAGAGGATCAGTAGGGAAGCAGAAACTGGGAAATATAATGGCTACTATATTCACTCCTCTGAGGCTGATTCCTCACTCACACCTATGCAGAGTAACTCGGAGGGAGTCAATGCACAGCGGTCAAATAGCAGGTCCTGCCCCTCCTCCCAGCTCCCCAAAAAATCTGAACTGGGACCTGCATATCCCAACTCTCAGTGAAAGTGCTGTAAGTCCCCTTCTGGCCTGAGCTACATAAATATGTCCAATGGCTGTGAAATAACTGAAAACTTGATTTAACCCTGAGGAAGGAAATGTATGGGCTCCCAGAGCTGTATTTCATGCTTTTCAGAGAGGCTTCCTTGAAAGAGATTTGGAGAGCTGGAGGAGAAAAACAGCTAAACGAATATAAGACTTCACTCCCTTTAAAGGGTGAGCACATGGGAAATATTTCCCAAGGGAGAGATGGAAAGAGAGGAGCAGCAGCCCCTGAAGGTCATTTCCTCACTATTCACTAGCCAACTCCTGAATAGTAATTATATAATGCCTTTCAGTCATAATAGCTCTCGAGGCGCATTCTGATGAAATCACATCAAAGCAATTCACAGTAAAAGGAAACCGAGAGGCAAATAGCCTATTCAAACAGCAACAATAGGACGATCTGTACACAGCGTTGGAGTAAATGCAGCAACAAAACTAAAACAAGGCCTCAGGCTATGTGTGGAAGGCGCCAGGAGAAAGGTAAGAGTCTGTTTTCTGCTTTAACAGCACCACACCATTCCATGAGTGAGAGGCTTGCAAGAAAGTGATGTGAGTGCCCTACCCCATATAAGCCTGCTTCAATTGTCCAAATTTACACTGCTGCAGAATGTCCACTCCACATTTTTAGGGAGTGGCAGCCCCTGAACTTGGGAGCTCACTTGCCTATTGAGGTGCCCTCACTTGTCAGAAACTTTTACTTTGTTTTGGCAAACCTATTCCATCATATTTAGTCACCTATATTTGTTTTTGCTGATTGCATATGTGTTTCAACAATGGTGGTTTTATGTATATCTGTTTCTATCTGTTTCGAGTTTTCTATACAGTCTTACTTGTATACCCCTTAGAGAGCTCTTTGGTTAAATCTTCTACATAAAGTTAAATCTTCTACAGAAATAAAGTAAAATAACCTTTAGTCAAATTGATCCCACAGCTCTCATGAGCCTGGACCTTGAGTTGGATTCAGTCCTACCTATGTGTCAGAAGCGAGTCGGCAGTAAATCACACCATGCAAGTTGGAGTTAACTCTTTATTAAAAATAACATGGTCTGCACAGACTTGGTGGAGTGTCAGGCCTAATGAGGACAGCAGCTCATGCCCAGTAGGTCTTGCCACATGGATCAGTTGCCAAGACTGGAAGGCCTCACCTCCCCACAGTTGTCTAAGTCACCTCCCCTCCATGGTTTTCCCTAAGCAATCAGAGATGGTGACTACGTGAAGCCAACCTCTCCACCACCCTTGTCATACCTCTTCTGGTTCTGGGAGACAAGGGGGAGGGAGCTTATCAAAGCAGGAGGGGAGATATACTCATGCCTCTTCACCAGCTTGACTCATCCCTGCCTCTTGACTTCCCTCATCCTACTCTCCTGCTTCAGCTTCTGATTCTGATTCTGGACTTCTGTCTGCCACAGCCCACTGAGCTCTGTTACCTCCTCAGCTTCCAACACCTTCTCTTCCCCGTGTTCTCCCTCTGACCAATTATCTTCATCCCACCACCAGTCCCCCAGGCTCTGAGCCTTCTTCCCTTGGTGGTTCTCCAGCTGGTTCCTCCCACCATTCCTTTGTGTCCAACCAGTCCATGACACTATGTTTATCCAATTTTGTACCACACAGTTTGGCTGATTTCTCTATGACACACGTGAAAAAGGATGGTGCCCACACATTAGCTTGCGGTGGCAGCAAAACATCACAGCATTGATTCACAGGTCCTTGTGTGCCATCATAACTTTTAGAAGTCAGTCCACACAAGTTCACAAAAACTGTAAAGGCAGCCGTTGCAGGAAAGCCATAGAATATATCCTTGCAAAATTTGGCAATATTCATCATCTAAGGAGGGGCTAACAAACCTGCAAATTTCATCCAATTCTTCAAAAAGAAAGAAAAACTTATAGACAGTTCCCTTTAAAGAAAACAAAAAAACCTTCAAAGGTGCCCAACACAAACACAACAAAACTTTGAACTCTTTGCAATTTAACAGTCTTTATCCTTGAAGGAGGGGGACACTATGCCTGCAAATTCCATCCTATTTGTCAATAAGAAATATTTTGCTATTTCCACCACAACAGTGAATGGAGAGAGCAAAAAGCTTACTTTTCTTGGGATTGGGATTTGGAATCTGGCTGTTTTCTGAAGTGCTGGATCAGTGTCCCAATCGAATCTTGTGGCCATGAACACCCCTAACCACTAGAGCAGCTCTTTCGATTGAGTTGCAAATCACATTGCTCTGATTCATTTCACAAACAGGTTTTAAACAACTTTATTATGCAAACGTTTGCTTTAATTTAAAAAGAAAAAGTTTGATGAAGCATTTTCTCAGCCAATTCCATCCATTCCAAGCGCTTTACACATTATCCCACCAATTTCTCCCTTCACACAAGAAAGAATATTTCTATGTTGGGCCCATAGCTTGTCTTTCCAGCAGTGGGAATTTGCTGGCTTGCTTCTCTGGCTGTGGGAATTTCCTTCATCAAAAACTAGTATGCCCTACTTCTGGAGTATAGCCTGGTTTTGCATCTCTCTCACCTGGATGCAGCAACAATCCTCCGGTGCCA
Organism: Podarcis muralis; assembly: GCF_964188315.1. Lineage (NCBI taxonomy): Eukaryota > Metazoa > Chordata > Lepidosauria > Squamata > Lacertidae > Podarcis > Podarcis muralis. Next base: position 23,256 of record NW_027554779.1, read on the forward strand.
ATCTAGGTGAGGCAAAGGAGGAGACGGGCTAACATTTGCCCCTCCCCTACCTTGCCATACATCAAAATACAACAGGCTTCCCCTTTTGTGATCTTTCTTTTAAGCTGTAAATATTCCTGTAGGAAGATAAACCTCTGGCAGCTAATAGCAGCAGAGATATTCTTATCTCAACTATTTGGTTTTTTTTTTTTTTTAAATCCTCTTAACCATGTTCAATAATTCAGCTTTTAATCATAAGCCTATTTTCGTAGATACTTCCCCCTGCCCCCATCCCCTTCACTAATCTATCTCCAGGCCTCTGAAATACCTTCATACTTGGCTTAAGTAAATCTCTAACTTCCTAATGACTTCAATCTCTCCTGCTTAGTTTTTTTTTAAAAAAACACAACGTTATTATTAACTGAGAGGAGAGTTTTGCGCCTGTTCCAATCTGAAACTCTTTTCTTACAAGCGCCAGCGTACTGGAACTCATTGGTTGTGGAGTAGTTGTTGAAAACACTTCTATAGACCAGTTAAATTGCCTGTGCTCTGTGGCTCCTGCAGAAGAGGCTGCAATGTACCCACTCGCCTTCTCTTTTCAAGGTTCCAAAACAGGGATATACTTCTGCATCCAATTGCACAATGCCATACTGTTCCCACCTAGCCATTCTGTTAGAAGATTACATTTTAAATTGTGTGGCATCGCATTCTTTATTCACACTTGCTTAAGGGGCAGCATGGCAGTTCCTCCACAGGGGCTACTGTTCTCTTCTGTATACACGTCAGTCAGAAAACAAATTCCTCACTGTTTCAGGAGTGCTTCCCACGTTCCATTTTGTGATGTTATTATAATCATCATTGTCCAATCAACATGCTTTACAGAGTAACATAAGGCAAAAAGAATGCCCTGTCAGTAGGAGGCAGGAAAGAGAAGGAATAGTATGTCTGTATTGCAATGCAAGCTTCTACATGGTATCCACTTTCGGACATGGCTGCTTTTTGAAATTCACACTTCTCTGAATATTGCAATTCAGTTCTCCAGCCAAATCGATACAAAAATGCACAATTAAAAACCCTAAGGTATAAAGTGCATATAAATCCACTCCACTTCCCAGCGGGGAGGAGTTGCGGTGGACCACGTGGCCACCCACTCCCCTCCGGGGGTGGGTAATGAAGTCCTGCGTCTGCCAGAGGTTCCCAGCCATGTCATTTGCCTGCCAGCCAATCCACTGGCTGGGGGGCATGGCCAGGCCCCATTTAAACTGAGGCGCGAGCCGGAGAGCTTCTTCTTGGCTCACTTCCTCAATCTTATGATGGGGGAGGGGAGGTGTGGCCATCACCTGCCCCTCCAAGCTTAAGGGTATTCCGTTAAAGGAATCTGGGGGTGTGGATCTTTTCCAAAGTCTGGGGCTGGGCAAGGGCCATGCCACAACCCCGTCAGGAACCCAGGGGGAGCTCAAGTTGGTTTGCATTGACGGGGCTCCCCCTACCGGTTGACCCTTACTGGACTCCCTGCATGACAGGCAGGAGTCACATATAGTTGGGTCAATTCCAGTGCCTAAGCCAATACTTCTCACATTCTGTAACCAATAAAGTTGTGGCCTAAACAATAACATTAACCTGATATCTGTGTCCTTTTGTCTTATTCATCAACGAGAGGGTGGTCTCAGGGTCTCGACACTCAGTAGTGAAGACAACAGACAAAACTGCATTATATTGGGAGAAATTGCTTTGCCAAAAAAGTGTTTTGAAGGAGAAATTTGCAAGGCTGGATCACCACTTTCTGAGGCCAATGGCTCTTAGGAAGATTCTCCAAATTTTTAGCCCAAATTTTATTCACTGAAGTTGCCATACATCAGTCCTAGGCCCGCCCTTTGGAGCAACAGAGACCAAGTCTGCTCCATCGCCTGTGTTGTGACAACCTTTCAGATGTCTGAAGACAGCTATCATGCCCTCCCCTCCATCTTCGCTCCTTCTGAGCTAGGGAGTGCAGCCACCCATTAGGCACACTAATGGCATTCATTGGAGCATTTCTGCACAGCATTCAAAACCATAATGAATGCTCTTGATGAAGTGGGGTATGGTACACACACCCCAATAACAAAATATTTCTATGTAAGTGCCGGGGGGGGGGGAGAGAGAACCGTGATACTCCTACAACAGAAACACTACCCTGAAGGAAGATGTCTGCATCCTGTGCATCAAATGAGTAATTTTAATAGCACCCACAATAGCGTGAAAAGGTCTTTAGCTACTCCAAAGCACTGAATGAAAATGCTTGCATTAGCCTTTATAATGGAACTCAGTTCATATTTTAAAAAGGAGCATGATGCTTTTGCTCCTGCAGCTGTTGTCAGGAAACTGCTCTAGGGAATCAGTTGTTCCATAATTTCCAAATTCTAAAAGAGACACACGAAGTGTGCAAAAGGAACACGTGGCCAAGTTGTGATCAAGGACATACATTGCTTTTTATTATTATTCTCAAGGGCATTTTCCAGGCATGTGTACAGCTCCGGTCTCAATCTTGCTTTGTTTGCTGCATTGATCCTTCTAATAAAGCCTGAACATTCTTTGGTATATAACAATAAGCAAAACAATAAACATGAATATTTTTTAAATGTGGGTTTGCCCTAAGACTGAACTTGCAAAGACAATAATTAGAAAGCTGCAGTGACACTCATTTATAACTCTCTTTGATGGAAATCTGGGGTGGTCACTCCTTCAACTTGCCTTGGAGTAAGTGTGCTCCACCCACAAAGAAAGGAGGACATTCAAGGCTTATACCTTTGTCCAAGAATTATGCATGTTTTCAGGGCTGGGTGAGATATGCCTTAAAACAGGGCTCAGCAAACTTTTTCACCAGGGGGCTGGTCCACTGTCCCTCAGACCTTATGGGGGGGCTGAACTATTTTTTTTGGGGGGGTGGACGAATTCCTATGCCCCACAAATAACCCAGAGATGCATTTTAAATAAAAGGACACATTCTACTCATGTAAAATCACGCTGATTCCTGGACCATCCACGGGCCGGACTTAGAAGGCAACTGGGCCGGATCCTGCCCCCAGGCCTTAGTTTGCCTACCCATGTCTTAAAAAGTGGCTCAGCCCATAGGTGTAGTGGTCTGGGGTCACATAACCGTGACTATTTCTGCAGCAGCGCTCCAGAACGGTGCTTGTCTCTAGCATCCTAGAGCCATCCCATCAGCATGAAAGGGGAGCTTTTGAGCCAATGAGGGGGGGAAAGTCTTCTTACCTTTTGTGCTGATTAGAGCCAATCAGAGTGAATGGAGATGATTCTGCTATTGAGAATTGGCTCCTAGGGTCACTCTGGAGGAGGTGCACAGGAAGAACATGGAGAAGGAGTTGTTCCGTATCTCTGAAGCTAACCATTTAGGAACACTGAAAACATAAGGTGCTTCATTTTGTCAGTTATATTTTTGTTTTCTGGTTAGTGTATATTAATAAATAACAGCTCCGTGATGACAGGCAGGCTAGTAATGGGTGTGTGGGAGACCCAGAAAACTGGGACAGAGATTGCAATGTCACAATTTGTTTCCTTAGCTACCTTAATGACACATTTATTGGAAAATATTCCCATGCCAAGCTTGTTTCTTTAACTGTATTGGGTTGCATAGCATTTGTTTCTGAGCCACCACAATGCAAGTTTTCCAGTAAGAAAGTAAAACTCTGCAGCCATTTCAAATTAAGCAAATGTGGATATATTTGCCTATAAACATAATTTATACTGCTTTTGCAATCTATGGGGGCCTTTTGTGAATGAATACGGTTCGTAGCGGCCAGGGCAGAGTGCTTCAGGGTACTGCAGGGTCCCCTCCAATGACTGAGCAAATAGGCTGAATAAATTATGCAACATATGCAAATTAGCTTTCATGCTTTTTACAGATAATGGCATTCAGCTTTGTTTTGGCATTTGCTTTGAGTTACAGTGCCACTGAATTTACATTTTATTTTTTTATTTCTTTAGTGCCGAAAATCAGATAGGAGGCTTCATTCAAGAAAGGATTTGGAAATCATCAAAGACCCATTTAAGCATTACCTCTGCCATGTGAGAGTAGCTTGCCCTTGAAAAGTGCAAAGGGTAGGGGGCAGTGGTGCCAACAGGATTTCCTGGGCCCAGTACACTGTATTTGGATTGGGGCCCCTACACACACACACACACACACACACACACACACACACCAATCTGTTAGCTATAACTGCTGTTTATATACTTATCAGGGACGCATGGTTGGCAGTTCGAATCCCTGCGGCGGGGTGCGCTCCCGTTGCTCAGTCCCAGCGCCTGCCAACCTAGCAGTTCGAAAGCACCCCCGGGTGCAAGTAGATAAATAGGGACCGCTTTATAGCAGGAAGGTAAACGGCGTTCCGTGTGCTGCTCTGGTGCCAGTTCGCCAGAGCAGCTTCGTCACGCTGGCCACGTGACCCGGACGTTTCTGCGGACAGCGCTGGCTCCCGGCCTTTAGAGTGAGATGAGCGCACAACCCTAGAGTCTGTCAAGACTGGCCTGTACGGGCAGGGGTACCTTTACCTTTACCTTTATATACTTATCTTCATTTAGCCTGGCCTGCCTCACAGGGCTCTTGCAAAGATAAAAGGATGGAGGGATGGGGTAATGTACATAGTCTTCAGCTACTGGGAGGAAACCTTCAGCTCATTGAGGATATGGTGGTTTCTGTTGCTAGCTCATTGTGACTAAGACCATGGAATTGAGATTTCAGCACATGCAAGAAAGACTCACAAGATCAAGCTCTACCCAGTAAGTATCTCCCATCTGATTATAGTAATGTTTAAAGGACCCCTTATTCAAATAATTTGTGAAATTATTATTCTTACATTGCTAACAAATGGGCTTTCATCATTATATTATGCCATAGGCAAACAGTAGGTTGAAACACTTTAAAATGATCTCAGGAACAAACAGAGAGCCACTGGCAATATTTTATTCTTGGGCTCATATGTTGACTGGTCAGTTCCAGTAAGCGACTGAATCCCCTGCCTTCTTCACTCTGCATATGGAGTTGGAATTGTGCCTACCTGAGGTTAGCTCTTTTCTCTTTTTTTATGGAAAAGATGATGCTTTATCATTGGCCCCTGCCGCTTTCACTTTGTCAATTCAGCCATCTCTGGTTATTACTTAAGCAAACACTCTTATATATTTTCTGTCACCCTCTGAAAAATATAGGCTAAGCAAGCTGTTGGAAATACTCCCAGACTGTGACCATTTTGAAAAATGCATAAAGGTGGCAAAAGAACAGATGGACTTTTTAAGTATTATTCAGTACGTTTGCAGACTGCTTTGCCTCAAGGCATCAGCCAAGCTAGGCTCTATCGGGCTGAATAAATCCATATAAAAGATGCCTACGCAGCTCTGCAAACACTTAACTCTTACTTGCTTTTCTGTAGTTTTCATTTTCTGGCAGACTGAGACAGAGATGGGGGGGCGGGGAAATCAGCATAGGGTTAGTATTGATAGTGCTGCTGGGAGGCCAGGGGTGTTTGGTCCAAGTGCCATGTTTATTTCTACAATTGACTGAATTGACTGAATTTGGCACTGAGTACAATACAGCTTGGAACAGGCCCCCCGGGGCATAATCGAAGAAGTTCTCCTGTGCATAATTTACTGAAACCAATTGATGTTGTGCAACAGTACGGTAGTGTACTGAAGTCCTCTTCAAGTGTTATGTGAATGTGTACAACATCAAGGGAACACGGTCAGCAGGGATATCTGCCAATGAACAGGGAACCTCTCTGATAGAAGACATTCCCTGCTGCAGCCAACTTCAACTCATGGAAGGCAATGAAAATGGGGGTGGAGGTGAAAAAGCTCGTGTGCTCATCCTTGCTGCTACCCTTCACATGATGGATTGCATATTTACATGACGTGCAACATGGCTTCATTTCCAATGCTTTTGTTAGGGGTTAGGATAGGAGATTATAACCTCTGTAGTTGCTGGACTACAACTCCCATCATCCCTGACCACTGGCCTTGCAGATGGTAGTTGGCAGTCCAGCGACACCTGCAGGGCTTCAGGTTCCCCAACACTGGATTAAGACATCACCTGGGTGTGTAATGTATATAGGTTGCACAGACCGTTAACAACAGGTGGAAAACAGATCATATGAAATCGCTTGGCATCATATTTTTAGCAAAGTGTAAAGTCTACTAGGGCTATCTGTAAATATCCAGGTTGGTTATCATAGACTAGAATGTCACCCATGTCAACTTCCAGTTGGTCGCCCGGTAATGGCAAAGGTTGCAAATATCAGATAGGCTTAGGGTTTAAATATGTAATGTGATGAATTAATATGTTTAATGCCAAATTTGAAAGAAAGAAAGATGTTAAGTGATTAAGTTAATTTTATAAGAATATTGGTTTTGGAAAACTGCTACAATGATATACATTGAAATTCAACCAGGGGGATATGAAGAAGTCACTTAACAATGTTACTAAGATTGGTTTAAAGAAGGCTGAGATTTATATTTGTTTGTGTGTCTAAAAAACTTTTTGGAAAATTAATTTTAAAAAATGAAAAAAAATAGAATGTCACCCATGTCAATGTACTCTTAAGTTGTTAGAACATTTTGGTTAAGAAGAGACATTTAAGTTAACAGAAGACACAAAAGCTTTTTTATAAAATGTTTAAGGATGGGAAGAGTCAAAACAACAACAACAACAACAATAATAATAATAATAATAATAATAATAATAATAATAATAATAATAATAATATCTTTATTGTCATTGCCCCCTCTCGGGGACAACGAAATTACTTACAAAACAGTTTCGGAGTCAGGCTTATCCAGTGGAATTGATTGGCAGCAGATTCCATCATGCATGCTATGGTGTAAACCTATGTTATCCAATGGTTACAATTGCAAGAGTTCATTCTGGGTAGCTGTGGCTGCATCCATTGAGCCTTTCATGACGTAGCCCCATGTTTCATTATCAATGAGAATGTGTTTCAGGACACAGTTGTGCTTCCTTGCCTAGAACCAGTGCTTTTTTCCCTGAGGGTACTCAACGGCACCTCCACCCTGCCCCCCCCCCCATGTTAAAAATGTGGCACTTACTGTAACAACTTCATGGTGAATACTGGCACTGCCTAGAACAATGTGGTACGCTCCGGATATTGTTATGTCCAAGCTATCTGAAACACTATTTCCTTATACAAACCTGCCCAGGTTCTGAGATGTTCAGGGGAGGCCATTCTTGTTGCCTTTCCGCCGGCAAGTGAAGACCTTCATATTCCAACAGGCTTATGGGAATTGATTGCTTTTAATGCTGTTTTTATTGTAATTATCTGTATGTATGTAGATAGATAGATTTAATTTGATTAATGTTTAATTCTTTTTAATGATCCCCTATGTTTTTAGCTTTCTCTATTTTATCCATAAACTGATTTAAGTCCATGTCAGGAGAAAAGGCAGGGTATAAATAAATATATAATAATAATGTTGTTGAAACTACAACTCATATCAGTTCCATCTCAGCCAATGGTCAGGGATGATGGAATCCAGCAACTTCGGAAGCCCGCCTCATTGGCTAGAGGATGTAAGGCATGACCTTCCCTGGAGAACCCAAACCACATGCCTTCCTTCTCAACTTTAGCTGTGGTTTCATCAGTAACTTGAAGCCAGCCACTTAAAGTTAAAAGCAGGTCATCAATTAAACGCAGCGCCCAACCAACAGCATGAAGCTGCCTGCGGTTTCCACCATATCAGCTCTGGACAGATTTTTCGGCAATCTTAGCACCCGCTGGGGGAAAATGGGATGATTTTGCTCTTCACTGATACATCAGCCAATCACTGAGAAAAGAGTGATTAAATTCGAGCCAATTGCAAGTTCAGAATGCAAGCAAAAGTTTTGTTTTTTATTTTGTGTGTGTGCTTTTCCTACATATCCGTCAGATTTGCCTTGACATTTATATAGCTGCAGGAGACTATTATCTTGTCAACCATGTTCTATTGCACTGACATTATCTCTTAATTATGCAATTACTTCTCTGTGTACCATAGTATGAGCAATAAAATGTTTGAAGTGCTTTAAGCAAAGCTAGGTATAACAGTTTTTCTATTTTTCTGATTCAAAATTATTTGGTAAATTTTAAAAAAAAATATGCTAAGGGAGTGAATTGTACAACAGATTAATAACATTTCACGGCAGCTGTTATACATCTGACCCTTTATCAAGGAGCATATGCCAATGGGCACTAGACGCCTAATCACATCCTATTATGCCAACAGATCGGTCAGTCTGTTTTGGACACACTTTCCTACTGCTGAACTAACAGGGGGATTATATGAAGATCGTTGACAGTGGCAGTTCATGGACCACAGTATACTTATATGGGGAAGGGGGAGAGATTGTAGCTCAGTTGTAGAGCACATGTTTATATGCAAAAAATTCTGGTTTCAGTCTCCAGGCAGGGCTGGTGAAGATTTCTGTCTGAAACTTTGGAGAACTGCTGTCAGTCTGAAAATATAGAACCACTTAGGAAGCTGCCTTATACAAAGGCAGACCATTCTAGCTCCATATTGCCTACACTGGCAGGCAGCAGTTCTCCAGGGTTTCAGGCAGGAGTCTTTTCCTAGCCCTATCTGTGTAATGGCATGTGCCAATCTGGACTTTTTACATGGTTCATTTCAATTTATCACGGCATCAGTGTAGTTGGCATCAGTGGGTATAAAAAGAGACACACACCCCATTATGAATTATCTTGACCCTGATACTAGTCTTCATCTTAGACATGTTCTTGAAGGTATGAGTATCCTGGTCACCTAATATTTAATGTCAAGATCAGCACACTCATCCTCTGTTGCTGACAAAGTTTAATCATCACCTCCTATAAGAAAGAATTGGGTTCCACATAGTCGACACAATCTTCCTCCAGCAGCAAGCTCGTGATTCAGGAAACATACAGATAACCAGATAGTCATTTCTCACTAGG
>NW_027554780.1:0-31692 GCF_964188315.1 Podarcis muralis
CAGACTGGAGGAATTCTTATGAATATGGAAACTTAGTGTCATAGTTCTCTTAAATAAAAAAAAGTGGGGGAACAGAAGATAGCTTGTATCTTACTGGCCAATTAGCTTGTTTAATGTGTTGAGGAAAATATATATAGGGCTCCTCCTCTTCTAATTAGGGAGCTGGGATGAAGGAAATAATTCAGTAGGAGACAAACGACTGGCTTTGTCTCAGGGAAAGCTACTTTGAATAGCTGCTCTGTCTTATTCCATCACATAATTGTACCATTTTCAAGAGGACAAGCTGTTTACGCATCTAAATGTGATGTTTCCATTTTAAAAAAAGGAAAACAGGGGGTGCAAATGGATGAACCTAAGTATCTTATCTGAGAGGTTTGTACATTTTAATATCTTTTACACTGAGGCAACCAAGCAAATGAAATAACTAAGAAGTATGTGAAATTTACAGACATCTAATAGACCTCTGTTAGGGACGCGGGTGGCGCTGTGGGTTAAACCACAGAGCCTAGGACTTGCCGATCAGAAGGTCAGCGGTTTGAATCCCCGCGACGGGGTGAGCTCCCGTTGCTCGGTCCCTGCTCCTGCCAACCTAGCAGTTCGAAAGCACGTCAAAGTGCAAGTCGCTATATACTTACCGCTCTGGCGGGAAGGTAAACGGCGTTTCCGTGCGCTGCTCTGGTTCGCCAGAAGCGGCTTAGTCATGCTGGCCACATGACCCAGAAGCTGTACTCCAGCTCCCTCGGCCAATAAAGCAAGATGAGCGCCGCAACCCCAGAGTCAGCCACGACTGGACCTAATGGTCAGGGGTCCCTTTACCTTTACCTTTTAACTCTATGTTGAATTATGGTCTCTTACCCTGAGACAAAACAGAGGTGAAGCCAGCCCCTAATTAATCAACCGTTCTCTTGTTTGCTTTCAACTAGCCTCTAACCAATTGATTAAGCTCACTGATTGTGTAAACAAACTGGAGATGGAAACAAATGAAGGGGTTTAGTTATCTCAGGATACAATTCTGTAAACAAGCTGTATGATTGATTTCTTCCTGTGAACTGTAGTGCTCTACATTCGTATCTTGGTGGTGAATGTCTAAAGCATTTAGCTGCTGAGTGTCCCATATGTCTTGTTTGCGCAACCGTTATCAAAAGCCTTGACATCAGCGAGTGGATCCTTTCCTTAATGAGGGCACTTCCAGACTGTCGCTATTTTTTAGTGGGATTCAGTCACATCCCGGCAAATTCAGGATGCCCAATTATAGTTGATTGGGTAGTCTTGTGCAGTATACCTGAGAAAAAAGCAGTCTTTTGGCAATGAAGAACGTAGGGTTGCCAGGTCAGGAGCCTCCCGCCCCTGAAATTTCAAGAACCAAACATGAGACCTAGGGGCAGGCCTCTGATGATGTCACAGGGTGGGCCCTGGTGATGTCATAAGCATGACACATTAACCACAGTTGCTGAGAAGCCATCATTCAAATAAAAAACACAAAGTCTAACGAAAGAGCAAAAATGTCACTGGTTGGATATTAAGATAGAAATCTTAGATAAAGGGACTGTTTCCTGTTCCATCTGCAGTGAAGGGGTCATTCCTTCTCACCTGCTTATACAGACCATGCTTGTTGTGAACTGCTGTTGTTTAAGTCATTGTTAAGGATGCAATTGCCATTCAGTAGTGTACACATTTCATTTCATTCTGACCTCACGATCTGCACCCCCTCACCAACACTTATGCCATTATACAATTTGTTACTCTTTCAGGTGCCACAAGGCACTCTTGCTTGTTCAGAAAAAGAACAAAAGAAAAAGCATTTAAGAGTTCATTGGAGCACATGACATTAACATCAACATACAAAATCACCTGTGATGGAGGTCTACCTTTCTGGCATATAAATGAATCAGAAGTGGAGAGTAATCAGGCAGGAATGGAGATATGAGTGCAAAACGGATTAATTTCCCCGACATGTGCTTAAACTAAAAAATGCACACACAAACCATTTATTCCCCAAGGTCTGTATTCATGACATGGGGTGTGATGGGACTTGTAGTCCACCAAAGTAAAAACCATGAGGATCCTCTTCACACCAAGAACAAACCTTTCCAAACTTCTATTTTACACACAGGCAAAGATAACAATAACAATAACAATAATTTATTATTTATACCCCACCCATCTGGCTGGGTTTCCCCAGCCACTCTGGGCGGCTTCCAGCCAAATATTAAAATACAATAATTCATCAAATATTAAAAGCTTCCCTAAACTGGGCTGCCTTCAGCTGTCTTCTAAAAGTCAGATAGTTGTTTATTTCTTTGACATCTGGTGGGAGAGCATTCCACAGAGCGGGCGCCACTACCAAGAAGGCCTGGTTCCCTGTAACTTCACTTCTCACAGTGAGGGAACCACCAGAAGGGCCTCAGTGCTGGACCTCAGTGTCTGGGCAGAATAATGGGGGTGGAGACGCTCCTTCAGGTATACTGGGCCGAGGCCATTTAGGGCTTTAAAGGTCAGCACCAACACTTTGAATTGTGCCTGGAAATGTACTGGGAGCCAATGTAGGTTTTTCAGGACCGGTGTTATGTGGTCTTGGTGGCCACTCCCAGTCACCAGTCTAGCTGCCGCATTCAGGATTAGTTGTAGTTTCCGGGTCACCTTCATAGGTAGCCCCACATAGAGTGCATTGCAGTAGTCCAAGCAGGAGATAACCAGAGCATGCACCACTCTGGCGAGACAGTCCGCGGGCCTACGTTCCAGATGGAGCTGGTAAACAGCTGCCCTGGACACAGAATTGACCTGCACCTCCATGGACAGCTGAGTCCAAAATGACTCCCAGGCTGTGCAATTTATTCCCCAAGCTCTGTGTTTAAGACACCGGGTGGCAGAGAGACTAAAAATACCACTGGGGTAGCAGAACCCCATTTTGTGAAACAATATAGCCCTCTCTTCCATCACTCCATTCTCTTCCATATCCAAAGTGATTTGGCTAGATGGGTGGTCTTTAGAATGCCTTACCGGCTTCAGATAGCCCTATGGTCCTCTTCACTGCTTTCATGCGTGGTCTCGAGAGATGTTTCACCAACATCTCTGGAAGAAGAAAAAATCACAGAGAAAATGTAAGGGATGGCTACCATCTGACAGCATCACCCAGGTACCTCCACCGACTTCTGCTTGGCAACTTTTTCTGCCAACTTCAGTCTGCCAGCTTCCATGGGTTTCATCCATTCATCAATATCTACCAGTTTTGTTTTACACATCACATCAGATTCATGCTCATACACACACCATTTGACTCAGCCACATTCAAAACCCATGCATGACGAAAGCATACTCTAGTCAACATCCATGAATATTGGCAATGGACACACTCCCTCATCTTTCACTCACCATTCATTCACATTCGTGCCCTGGCTTCAACCCACAAATATCCACCAGCCTCTGTTGACCAGGTTCCTGAGGCGATCTTCAACCATCTTCCATCCACAAACATCAGCCTTCTTCATCCTTATGACACCCACTGGCTTCTGAATGTGAATTCTACTGCCTTCCACTCAACAATGTTTGCCAGCTTCCGTTAGGATCTCATTTTCATACCTGTATTTTATCTTTAATACCAAGCAGAATTCAGCGGAGACCTCTTGAATCAATAGACTCAGTAACTTAAATACATTGATTTCAATGGGTTTACTCTGAACATGAAATATTTGGATATCACTCCAATTGTTAAAAATGCCAGCACACAAAGACCCTAAAAAAACTAAATGGGGGAGAAAACTAAAGCACAACTGTCACATTACAAACGAAACTACAAAGCCTGAGGGCACTTAGGGAAGTGATAAGGAAATGTACCAGCAAGTAGGGAATAACATTTGGTTTGATGCAAAGCCATCTAACCTCCTGCAAACAAATCAAGATGACTGCTCAATGGACAGGTTGCCTGGAAGTGTCCTAAGAATGGCTTGTGGTTAAGGCTGCTGGGTCAATTTAAAGAACCTGTTTTTCTGAAGAGGTTAAATAAAGAAGTGGCATAAGGATGTGTGTTCTTCTGATTTCTATCTAGAGGATTTAGACAAGAAGACTTGGACAACTGGAATAAATCCAAACCCTCTCTTCTAAAGCCAAGTTCAAAAGTCAGCTTGAACATTTTTGTTACTCAAGTTGGGCTTGCTTGTTGGATAGCATGAGAATAGTTAGGTCATCCAACCTGGCATGCCTGCAGGTATCAATATACCTGGAAAACCAGAAAAACATCTGGAAGACAACAGGTTTTTCAAGCAAAATGTGCAACACCTAACTAAGCAAATGTTGTAGGTTTGTATCTACTCAGACCTGTCAACTCTCTTGCTTTCTCTTTGACCAATAGAGTTGTCAACACTGTGACTTTGATAGCTTGGTGCCCTCCAGATTTTTTCTACTACAACTCCTAGCAATCCCACCTTGCTGAAAAACAGCTGTTGCAGGACTCTTGCAAAGAACACGCTCAGCATCTACTTGAAGATGCTCCATCCCCTTGCCAGCCCCATCATTGGCACAAAGTTGTCAGGATGGAGGACTCTCTTCTGCTTGGGATATGAGAGCACTAAATCCAGCCGCACATTGTCCTCCTCAAAGCTGAGGAGGTCCTCAAAGCACCTCCTCTGCTATGGGGTGTTGGGAATTCTATTCCACCTTTCGTTGCAGATATGTGGATTGTTACATGTCACATGTCTGTTTACATTCCAGCACAGATTGCTGGCGTGAGCAGAACTTCTGCTCTGCATAGCTTTTGTTTTCAGTCTCTCTCCAAGAAGACGGCAAGGAGAGAAGCCATGTTTTCTTTATCCGGATTTATGTATAATAAATGTGTAGCCTTAGTATTGTATCTACGCCTCAAGCCTCATTTGTTGCACAGTTTACACTGCTGAGTAATGTGTGCTCAAGTATGCACTGCAGCTTGAGTCACTGATGAACGTTGGAGGAGCAGAGGTTGATGGATCTCTGCAGCGGCAAAGCTGAGAGGGGATATGCTCCAGCTGGGGCCGAGCCAGCTGGCTTTTCATCCCCAGTTCTGACATGGGGATGGGCTACACAGTGACACCAGGAAGGGGTGGGACTTTGGGGCAGATGTCCGGGGGGGGGGCAGTCAGCAGAGTGAGCAGGAAGGCCCCCAAACTCTTGAAGGGCTGGCTTACCACATTTTGAAGTAAGCAGTAAGCAATGCAATAGAAGGAGCAGAGAGAGAGACATTTAAGCCCAGAGTCTAAATTTACCTAATTGCAGCACTAGAAATACACATGAATGGGCATTAGGGACTTTGGATTTGGTGCTATCGAAATAATTTCCAAACTCAGGATATCTAGTCAATGAGTGGTTCCATGTGAATGAACCCAAATTATGGACTTAGTAATCAGAAGCTGAGGGACGCGGGTGGCCCGGTGGGTAAAACCTTAGTGCCTAGGACTTGCCGATCGCATGGTCGGTGGTTCGAATCCCTATGGGGGGGGTGAGCTCCCATCTTCGGTCCCAGCTCCTGCCCACCTAGCAGTTTGAAAGCACCCCCGGGTGCAAGTAGATAAATAGGTACCGCTTTATAGCGGGAAGGTAAACGGCGTTTCCGTGCACTGCTCTGGTTTGCCAGAAGCGGCTTCGTCATGCTGGCCACATGACCCGGAAGTGTCCTCGGACGGCGCCAGCTCCCGGCCTCTAGAGTGAGATAAGCGCACAACCCTAGAGTCGGTCACGACTGGCCTTCGGGCAGGGGTACCTTTAATCAGAAGCTGCAGAGAGAAGTGGTTTTATTTTTCTTTGATTCTCAACTAGTTGCTGGTTTGTTAATAGCGTTTTATAGATTGTAATGATTTTACTGATGATTTGTTAAGTGTTTCATATGATTTATGCTGTACTTGGGATGCTCTATTATGTTATTGCTATTTATTGTTTGTAAGCTGCTTTGGGATTCATTTGAATGGAAAAGGGCATAGAAATACAATAAATCAAATCAGTGTTGTATACTCAACAAGGAACAAAGATTAGTTCACCATGGCTGAAAATAGCAATTTGTTCTTTTGGAACAATGTTCAAATTCACTCTCTCAAAAGATATAAATTATAGCTCTGAATGACTAGAATTGTTTTACTGTTTATGATTACTTTATGATGATTTGTATATTTCATTTAAAGTAGGGACAGGGAACCAGATATTGCAGAACTACAGCTGCCATCATCCCTGACCTTTGGCTATATTGATTGATGCTGATGAGAGTTGGAGTCTGACTGCATCAGGAGGGGCACAGATTCCCCATCTCTGATCTAGAGACATTCTGGTCCTATAAAATGGCATAGATTGAGGCAGCATCAGAAAGAGTGGCCTGCAGCTCATGCCAGGCCAACTGAACAGCAGCCTGCAACTTCCAGCTCTCCTAGGAAGTCACCACGCTATGCATGGACATTTAAGAAGTCATCTTAGGAGGCTTCTTCTGAGTGGGTTCTCTGATGAGAACAAAGGCCAGTGAGCCTTTGTTGCATGGGCTTCAGCACTGCAAAGACAATGGTACTGCCGGCCTGGAGGGCTATTAATAGTCCAGAAATTTATGTTTGGGTTGTGCAGGCTGCTGAGCTGGCAGCAACTGAATTGATAGTATGTTAAGAGATGACACAAGATAAAGGATTACAATGAAATATTATCTACATTTATGGATTATATCATGAAGCAAAGAGAAATGTAAAGTGTATGGATTTTAAGGTTTATATATTGCTGTGCTGTGATATGCATGGTATGACATCCCCCAATATGATTGATGTGCTCCAAGTTGGATTTGAGTGAATCACTCTTATTGATCAGTATATACTATAAGATGCGCAGAATAAAATGGGGGGTGGAGTTAATACTAAGGGGGACAGTGCATACTACAGGTCTCGTGTGCAATGAATTCCCCATCTCTCCATCTGATATGGCTCCTGACATGTTAAAAATTTTGATCCCTGAGTGGGGCCTGGGGCTTGAACCAAGAGCAGGTCCCAGGGTAGAAATCTGAGAAGCAGAAGTTCAAGTCAGTTGTTTTTGTCGGGCTGCAACAAAGCCTACTGGTTTCAGGTCAGTCTGGAGGTTGAGTTCATTGCAAAGTCTAGGGATTAGTGTTAAACCTTGCTGTTAAACCTTGCTGAAGGTTTATCATTAAGATAAGGCAGGGGTAGCCAATGTGTTGGGCTACAGCTCCCACATCCCTGACAACTGGCTGGGGCTGATGGGAGTTGGAGACCATCAACCTGAGAAGCTGGAATGTAGATGAGATAAAGTTGCTCACTGCCATTCAGAGTGAGAGTCTTATCAGCAGGGCTCTACCTTTTATCCTTGCTGTGGGGTAATGAATGCAGCATTGATTCAGTTCCATGACTATTTGAGTTGTTATCTAGTCAGCTGCCATTGTTTTCCAAAGCAATTGGTTAGGATTTTGTGTTACTGATTTAATAATATAATGTAGTTTTAAAAGGTTATTATTTGGTCTGTTTTTATTTCTTTTCCATTTTATGTGGCCTAAAAAAGGTAAAGGTAAAGGACTCCTTACAGTTAAGTCCAGTTGCAGATGATTCTGAGGTTGCAGCGCTCATCTCGCTTTACAGGCTGAGGGAGCTGGCATTTGTCCGCAGGTAGTTTTTCCGGGTCATGTGGCCAGCATAACCAGAGCCATTTACCTTCCCACCAGAGCAGTACCTATTTATCTACTTGCATTTTTGGCGTGCTTTTGAACTGCTAGGTTGGCAGGAGCTGGGACTGATCAACGGGAGCTTACCCCGTCAAGGGGATTCAAACTGCCAACCTTCTCATCGGCAAGCCCAAGAGGCTCAGTGGTTTAGACCACAGTGCCACCCGCATCCCTTTTATGTGGCCTACCCTTTGTTTATTGTTTTGAGATTCCTTTATACTATCTTTGATTTTTCTGTTGTACACTGACTTGAGTTTGTTTCGTATTGATCTGTATTTTTTTATACGGTCTTGATAATCTTTTGTATGGGACAGGTGCTCAGCAGTGGGGCAGGGGAGAGTGAATCTATCAGTTTTGGGGGAGACTGGAGAGCTTACTGTGGTTCCCAAAGAATGTGGCAGGAGAGGATGGCAAGTGTGGCAGGAAGATTCAAGGACAAGCAAAGAAACGTTTAAACATTTCAGTGTAATATGGATATGCAACTAGAAACAGTATTCACGCCTCTCTTCAAGAGCATTGGCTATTTTTCTGCAGATCTCCATATTATTATGAACAGGGATTTCAATCTCTGACAAATATGAAAGATCAGAAAAGAGAAAGGCTTCTTTGTGTTGATGAGGAAATGAGAGTTTGTATCAAATTAGACCTAATATAAATGCTTTTACCCAGCAAAAGCAAGCTCACACCTCTCATTCAGTTTGTATACATACTTAAGGTACATATGTTAGGGGCTAGTTCATAATTATATTTTGGAAATGGTTCATGTTCTTATGTAGGTTTATTGTTTTATACTTCCTGGATGTCCCATGACCATATTATAAAGTAGTTGTGTTTTCTGTTATAAATCAAGCACTTCTAGGAGTTGTTTCGTTTTGTTTCCCAATGTATTTCCTTTCCAATAAAAACTTTGGTGTGGCACAAGCAAATTTTTATTCTGAAAGTGTGGCCCAGAGAAAATATGTGTGAGAACCAGTGATTTATGGGAAGAGTTGGCAGCCATCTTTTCCTCCAGCGATGTCCTGGGATCAACACCTGGCATCATCATAGAGCATCCTTGTCCTTGGGCAGCAGTGGTGAACCTGGTGCCCGACAGATGCTGTTGGACTCCTAGTTGCCATCATCCCCAGCCAGCAACAACCAATATTCAGAGTTTTTATTCATTACTTCATTTATTAAAATGTTTCTGTAACACTGTATCTGTATCTATATAGCTATATCATCTATATCATTTATATCTATCTATATATATATATCACAGCAGTTTACCAGAGTATAAAAACATAAAAGGGATGATGGGAATTGTGGCCCATCCACACCTGGTGCTGTAAGACCTGGCGATGCTTCTGATGCTGCTGATGCTTTTACTGCCAGTAATGCTCTTGAAGTGGTTAAAGGATGGAAAGGAACAGGAACCTTCCCTCACCTCTTCACATCAATCATGATGTCAAGTCCCCGACACCTCCGAAAACAAGTCGATTTCATCTTATCCATGAGAAACGAAGACTTATTCGCCAGCTCCTTTCACCTCAGCCTTCACCCCTTATATAATTATTGGTAGGCTTTCCCACAAAGGCTTCAGCCCAATGTTAATTGATAGGTGCTCTGTCCATAGAGCTTGAGACTCTTCATCTCAGGGTTGTGGGTTTGAGCCCCATGTTGGACAAAAGATTCCCTTGCATCACAGGGGGTTGGCCTAGATGTCCCTCCAGGTCCCGTCCAACTCTACAATTCTATGATTCTATGTACCAATGCCTAGAGGTGTAGCGTGAGGGATGCCATGGGAGGCCGTGGCCCCGGGCACAAACAGGTACCCCCACAGCAGGCTCCTTCATCAGAGCCTGGCACCACACCAGAAGGAGCTGCACCTTGGTTGTGGCGTTTGTGCCTGGTGCAGAGGCTGCAGTACATCTTACACCCTGTGGCAGCAGCTCTGCTGCCATGTCACTTCTGACCCGGTGGTGGAGAGCAGCCCTCCTTGGCCACGGCGAAGTGTGCCCGGCTGCAGTGACTCCATTTGCCTGACGCCCACCCTCCTTGGCTGCAAGGCACCTTGCGTCCAGCTGCAGTAGCTCCACTGCCAGATCCCACTTGACCCAGTGATGGAGAGGTAGAGGAGAGTGGGCAGCAGCTCCCCCCCCCAACCTTGAACTGTGGCATCTGCTCTGCCACTGCCAATGCCTGCCAGCTTTACAGGGGATAGGAAATCACGCTTCATACTGTAGGGACTTTTCTCTCTCTTATTTTCTTTTTAAAGTCAGCTCCCTCTGAACAGTTGTCCCCAATTGTTGATCTTGGTGGAGCTGAAAGGCGTGAAGACACATCTTGCCTACCTCACCTGTGACAGTCGCAAAGCACTTGGAGGAGCCCAGTAGTGCCATCACAGCCATTATCTGCTGTGATCAAAGCTATTACCATGCATATCAAATTAATTAACAATAATGACTTGACACTGATTATCGTCTTTAGCCCATTGAGCTGCTTTGATTAAACAAAGAGGTTCTCCTGCTGGAATTGTAAATTCCAGAAGGTGCCTTCCTATTTTTTTTTTTTTTTTTTTGGTATTGATTTATTTAATTGATTGCATTTACAGCCCACCTTTTTGTCCAAAGAGCTCAAGGTGGCATACATGGCTTCCCTTACCATCCTCATTTAATCCTACAGCAACTCTGAGAGGTAGGTAGTCAGTGTGGTGTAGTGGTTAGAGTGATGGACTAGGACCTGGGAGAGCAGGGTTCAAATCCCCACTTCAGCTATGAAACTCATTTGGCGAGTCACAGTCACTCAGTGTAACCTACCTAATATTTCTAGGTTGTTTTCTTTAGTCAAAACTGCCTACATAATTTTTTGTGATTCTCCAGCACAACTACAAGCACTAGAAATTTGGTGTTGTTCTTTGGGGGGGGGGGGGAGCTGCTTGGATTCTCAGCATTCAGCTAGTGCAGCTTGCTTTACAGACATTCCCCAGCATAAGGACAGTTACTGTAGGTGTTTCCTGTTCTTCCTGAGCTTGCGCTGAATAATGTGAGAATTGTTTCTAAACAGCAGGAGTCAAGCAGTATGGAAAACAATCTTTGTTCTTGGCAAGGGCTGTCTTTTCTCCCACCCCCACCCCTCCAGGGAGTAGATTACCCAAGTTGTTCTTTTCTACACTATAGCATTGCCACCTTCTCAATCATGCCTTTGCTTCTGATCTGCAGCCTGAAGGAGGCATTTATATAAGGGTGAGAAAATATTCACTTAATATTTGCCCATCAAACTGCTGCTAAATTGTTGTTTGTTTCTTTATAATGCGTCATCGTCAGCATGCACTGCATTTTACAGAGTATCAGAGGCCATGTCCCTGCCCCGAGGAGTTTACAATCTAGAACTGGACCATGGGGAACAACAGTCGAAGGAGAAGGAAGTGGAGGCAGGGGTAAACAGGAAATCAACAAGCAGTTGCTGCAGCTGCATGCTGTTACACTTAGCTACAGTATGACAGCTTCCCCCAACCTCAAGATGTTGCTGGACTCCAGCTTCCATCAGTTCCAGCTGGGACGGCCAGTGGTGAGGAAGGATGGGAATGATAGTCTGAAAAATCCAGAGTAGGGCAAGGGAATTCTAGGTTGAAGCCATGTAACAATTATAATAATGAATAACGCTATTAAATTTGGCCACAGCAAGCAGCAAATAATGTTGCTTTGCAGAACCTGAACTGCAGTAGAATGGAAACAGCACTGCATGCAAGAGATATACTGGTATATGTTGGGGGATTACAGCTCTCTGATCCTTGGACATGCTGGGTGAGGCTGATGAGAGTTGGAGACCAGCAACATCTTGAAGGCCACAGGCTCCCCACCCCTAGCGTAGGGTTTCAGAGGTAGAGTGGTATGGTGCTGAGCTGAAAGCCATATCATTTGATGAGGCCACCCACATAAGAACAGCGTTTCAGAGACTTAAGGAAATCAAGTAGGAGCTAGCAATCTGTGGAGCAGAGCCCATTAAAAAAATGCTGACGATCCTATTCTTCACTCTGCCCTTTTTTAATTTATGCATGGTTTTCTTTTCTTTTATATATATATATATATATATATATATATATATATATATATATATGCTTTCGTAGATTTTCGTAGAGTTTTATATATATAAAACTCCCCCCGCTTCCCTAACCTGTTACACAATGGTTACGCTGTGCACTGCACGACTTTAGAAAAGACCCAGCCATTGTCATATTCAGCTCTCGTTCGACTCTTAAGCAATCAGGATGAATGCTGGCTTTTTGGTGCTTTGCTCGCCTCTGGAAAGCCTGTGAGGCAGAGAGAGCAAGGTTAAGGTTTTCCTTTTAATGAGCAATTGGTGGAGCATTGGGAGCATGGCTCTGGGTTTTGTGGTGTGTTTTTTTCCTCAGTGCTAAAGGTTCTGAGAGAGATTAAGGGAAACAGGCCCTGTGAAAGGATTAGCAGATTTGTGTGTTCGGTTCATCTCCTTAAATTATTATCCCCCTAATTGCCAGTATGATGAAAGTCCACTTGGCAAGGATCAGAAAGAGGTAGAGCAAGCAATCAGGCCTCGAGAGAAGGCTCAAGGGGGGGCGGCGGAGCAGGAGGGGGCAGCAATGTGATTCCTGTTTTGTGCCTGATCAACAGAGCACTTACCTCTTCATTACCAATTCATGAGGCAAGGCTTTTTCTTGGGTCAACGTCAAGATCAAAACTAGCATATGCTTGAAATCTGGGACTCCTTGTGGGGACAGCCCATCCGTGATTCAGACTGATGTAGCAGACCCTCCAAGTGTCCCTATTTTCCAGGGACAGTCCTGGATTTACAGAAGCCTTCCAGGTTTCTGATTTGATCCCAAAATGTCCTGCTTTCTCTTAGGATGTCCCTATTTTCATCGAAGAAATGTGACCCCCGATCCAAGGAGATAAGTCACTATACACACTTTAGAAGACATCTGAAGGCAGCCCTGTGTAGGGAAGTTTTTTAATGTTTAATATTTTGTTGTGTATTTATATATGTTGAGCAGTTTTGGGCAAAGATGTTGAACTCTTTGGGGTAAAACCGCTTAAAAACAACAACCGATTCTGAGATATTTTTATGGAACGATGGCATTTCCACCCGGACACAGCTGCTGACTGCAGTATTCCACATATATCCGGAAAAATCTGGACATATGGCAACCCTATAAATTATTATTATTATTATTATTATTATTATTATTATTATTATTTAGAACATTCCTATTTCCATCGGAGAAATGTTGGAGGGTATGATGTAGCCACCTCAGGAGGCAAGGGCACTGCCTTGGACCTTCACCAGAGAAACGGGGACAAGCAGCAGCAGATTCTGGCAAGAGCCCCATGAAATCTCATAGAATCTTGTGGGACTCTCACAAGATCTCCTGGGGCTCTTGAGAGATCTTGCCGGAATCTGGAAGTCACAACTGCACAAACCAGTCTGAAGGAGATCATGAAATTTTCTGGCAAGCAAAGTTAGCCAAACCTGAGCTGTCAACTTCTACAGGACCTATCGGACCCATCGTGCAATGCTGTGCCTGACTCAGAAGTAGTCCCACTGTGTTGGATGTGCCTTACACCCCAGGAAGTGCATTCAGGATTGCAGCCTTTGCTTGTGTCTCTGTGTAGCTCTCAGCCCTGCTCCTGTGTGGGTTTTGAGTTGATAAACTATTCAGCAGACTTCTAGTTCACAACCTGTGTTTCTCCTATATTAATCATATAATAATCTATTCAATCAAAGTCAGTGGAGCAAGGGAATGTCTGCTGTACATGACTGGTGTGGGTTTTTAAAGCTTTTCATAAAATGGAAGTGCTAGATTAATTTGTAGCATTAAATACAAGACCCTCGCCCTTTTTAATTAAAAAGCAAATGCCCAGCCAGTTATGAAACTGCAGCTTTCCAATGCCAGTCATGCTAGACTGAGTGGATTTTACTGAAGGGGGAGATGAGGTGAAGATGCCCATCACAGTGATTTCGGAGGTGTTAAATTAGCCACTGT
Source organism: Podarcis muralis (assembly GCF_964188315.1). Lineage (NCBI taxonomy): Eukaryota > Metazoa > Chordata > Lepidosauria > Squamata > Lacertidae > Podarcis > Podarcis muralis. The sequence goes on from NW_027554780.1 coordinate 13,665, forward strand.
AGACTTCCAGGGCAGCCCAAGAGTGTAAAGGGAACTTATTGAATGTGACAAAGGCAAATGTAATGCAACGCTGAATACCAGGGCTGTGGAGTTCACAGAAAGTGCACACACCTGGTTTTCCACAGCAGTTTGCAATGAGGTCCAAAGCCGCGAAGGCAAAATGTAATAAAAATTTGTCTCACTCTGCAGAGCATGGAGGAATCTGTGGCAATTGCAAAGGCATGAAATACCCAGCACAGAGAATAATGGAAGGTTGTTTGCAAAGCCATAGCCAGTTAATAACCCCATCTGTTGTAGTGCTGTATCATAGCTCAGTGGTACAGTGCCTGATCTGCATGTAGAAGGTCTTGGGTCCAATCTCTTGTATCTCCAGTTAAACAATATAAGCTGGCTCTGCAGTATCAGCACATGAAAATCACTCCTGCTACAACCTGTGCTGCAGAATCCACATGCACACACTTTTTGAAACAGTTATTCCTGCTTGCTGCGTCAAAACTGCTTTGACTTGAGCATGAGGTGGTCCCCGGGTGCTGAATCCCCTTCGGTCAAGTGATAAAGCAATAGGAACCCGTTTGTGTGCAACTTCCCATTCATGACAATAAAGCGATCAATAAAATCGGCTGCCCCTGGGGCTGCTCCTTATCATCCCACAGAGCAATACAGGAGAAAGTGTGTTGCAACTCGACTGAGAGTGGCACAGAATCAGCTTAGCTGTTATCTACAAAATAATAATGAAGCATTATGCAGACCTTTCTGGAGACAAGTGTGTACATTTCTCCATCCCTTGCAGAGTGCATGCAGATGTCCGGTTATAGGTTCTTGACAGCAAGCTTTGACTTCTACAGCTGTCAGATGCTACAAATGAAGTGGAAGCAGGTTTTCAGAGCATGGCCTCTCACATTATTTTCACCAGAGAGAGACAGCCAAAAACAACATTTCTGTGGCCAGTTATCCACTTGGGTTTTCCATATTCCATTTCCCTGTCATGTCACTAAGAAACCGGGCACCATTTGCATTGCTTTGTTCCATTTTAATTTTACTATGTAATATATGCTCAAAAAGCAAGCAACAGAGCCACAAGCCAAAATAACAGTGAGGGTACCATGCGTGGTTTGTTCTTTTTGCATCAGCAGCTAAGGAGGTGAGCCGCTGCTGTTTTAAAACTGCAGTCACACCCACACCATGCATTTAAAACCCACGGCGTCTTCCAAGGAATCTCCCCTCTGCATATATGGCAGGTGTAGGAAATATTTTGGTCTCCTGGGGCAGATTTTTATCAGGATCAGCCTCATGGGCTAAACCTGGCAGGGCCCCTTGGTCCATGGGCTGCCGCTGGAGTTTCCTCAACCCTGATGTAGGGGTACACTGTCTTATTAGATGGTGTGTGGCTCTCACCTATGTCAAAGCTCTCAGTATTATATCGACTTTAGTGCCAATCCTGAATTACAGGGAAATACTGTAGGATATTCTGGGTAGAAAGTATGCATTGGAAAGTGGAAATTTAGACACACACACCCCTACTAAAGACCTTTTAAAAAAGACCTGCACTCATGGAGTTGCCTGCCCTTTATTGTCTCCCCATTCCCCACCCCCTGGTTATCTTTATAGTCCAAGCTCTGCTTGTGATGATTCCTGAGAAAGAATTCAAGAAATGCCAAGTTATATTAGAAAAATATGCAGCAACAGAAAAGAAGTACACACTGAAGTCAGAGAACACTATGTAGGCACAGATCCAGAGGAGGCCTGCAATGTCAAAATTCAAAGCTGCATTTCAATGCATACAGGCAGCCCTGTATTGGGAAGTTTTTAATGTTTGACATTTTACTGTGTTTTGATATGCACTGTAAGCCACCCAGAGTAGCTGTGACAACCCAGCCAGATGGATGGGGAAGAAGAAGAAGAAGAAGAAGAAGAAGAAGAAGAAGAAGAAGAAGAAGAAGAAGAAGAAGACGACAATGTATATACTGTCATTTGCACAAGCCATAGGGCAGTGTACAAAAACCCATAAAATAACATAAATAATAAATAAATAATCCATAAAATAGTGCAAAAACTCATGACAAATCACTAAAACCCAGTTACAAATAGCAGCTCCAATCAGGTCTCTGTTCCTGCCAAAAGAAAGATGTGTGTTAGCTAGCCACCTAAAATGCTAAAGAGGCAGAGCCAGACACACCTTAGCTGCTGATGCGGATTATAAGAAACTCTCCTGCCATCCCATGGATCTCTGCAGAAACACAGGACCCTGTGCCAACAATTAGCCATGGTTTTCTTGTTTCCTAAACCCTGTGCGCTTGTATCCAATGAAAACCCCTTTCTGCACAAAGGTATGGTGGTGTTGAAGATTCAGAAGCATAAGTTGCCAATCCCTCTCAAAGCAGTTCGCGAGATGGAGAGCGTACGTTTCCTTGGGAAAGATCACATTTCCAGTAGACTGGCGCAGTGGAGCTATTGGCCACAATCCAGCCACAATAATCACACCATCAGAATTCTGAAGCCTAAGCTCTCACAGTGCCAGCTATTGGTTCAGGAGGGGATGGAGAAAGTCTGAGTTTGACCTGAGTCAGCACCTCTCTGTAATTCATGCAGCCTTCTTGCTGTGGACTAAGGGAAATTGTGTATATCTGTAAGGATGATGATGCACCAGAGAAAAGCCTGCAAGTTGACTTTACAGTAGTTGAAGCACAACAGTGCACAACTGAGACATATAATTTGGATTGCAAGTGTGTCGTTGTTGTATGTAGTGTCAGGGGAAGCGCCAGCAAAGGGACCTCCTGTATTTCTTTGCTTCTTTAAGAGGAATAGGACCTTGGCTATTCCTGCTGCTTCCTTGGAATGTCCAGGTAGGGTTGGGAAGAGCTCCCATCTGAAACTCTGCAGAGATGTTTCCAGTCAGTGTAGTCAGTGTTGAGCTGATGAACCAATGGTCTGGCTTGGGGGAGGTGAAGGTAGCAGGTCGGAGCTTTAGGGCTGCAACTTCAGATTTCAATTCACAAAGAAGTAAGTGAATGGGGGAGGGGACAGAAATAAAATATTTCGATCCCCTCTTAATATTGGAACAGGTACCAAGTCCAGGAAAATGCCAAATGTTATAATTTGCACCAGTATTTTTTATCGGTGTTTATGTAGCTATAATTTGTTCTAGTACATTCTTTTACCCAAGTCCAGGAGGGGGAAGTGAGTTGTGCTTACATCTTATTGAAGTTAGTTACGACTCATTTTTGGGGAACTTGGGATCATTGTGAGGAACTTAGGTTCTTGATCCCTCACTTACAGAGGGTGTGTGTGTGTGTGTGTGTGTGTGTGTGTGTGTGTGTGAGAGAGAGAGAGAGAGAGAGAGAGAGAGAGAGAGAGAGTGTTTAGTGGCAAACATAATCTACTATATTTTTTGTAAAATTGTTGGTAACCAAATTTTGCATGAGATTAAGGTACTGGCTTCTGTCTATGTTTGGACACAACTGGACACCAATTTGAATGAAGATGGTGGAGTGAACCTTTCAAAATCACACTCTTGGCCACTGATTTCAAAACTGCACTGATTTTTAAAATTATTCTTATTTCTTAGAATTCCCAAGCATCGCCAGGTATAAGGCTGCTGGTACATAATAAAAGAGCTACTAAGCTTGCCACATGCTTCCAAATAATATGAACAACTGTTTCAATAGAAACGTTTGAAATTCCTTTCACCTTAGCTATTGTCTTCCCTCTCTTGCTGTAGTGGTAGGCTTTCATGCATCAGCAAAAGGTTGTGCAAGGCAGCCTTTTGAGGCTCCTTCCAGCTCTGTGATTTTTTTTTTAACGTGATATAAGAGTTTTAAGATTTGTATAGGCCTGCATAATGCCCATCAGCTTTAGCCAGCATGGCTGTGCTAGCTGGGGTTGATGGAGATATAGTCCAAAACACTAGCCCTGCACCAACTCAGAAAAGGCAGCTATAGACATATATGCATTTGGAGAATGGAGGAGGCTTGATCACAGAACCTTCCTGCTTTTTCAGCACCAATGTCAAATCTGCTCATCCATCTGCCATAGTGCCTAATATGAAGATTCAGTTCTATCTTGTTTCTATAAAAATAACTAGAGGAAACCCTCTGAACAAATTGCCACTTGTCACTGAGTGTATGTTTCATCCTTGGACAAGATGTGTTGTGAAAATATACTTACTAAGAGCTGTCTTGGTGGGAAAAGCCCCCGGCCCCCCGACCATGCTTGTGTTTGTGAATGTTGATAACTTGGTGCAACACAAAAACTGAAAAGCTCTTTCCTGTGTCTGCCATTCATCAGCTTTCACCTGGTAGAGTTCCATTAGGGGTAACCCCATAAGGAAATATACCATCTCACATGTCTGAGAGAGAGAGAATGTGTACAGTGGTATCTCGGGTTACAGACGCTTCAGGTTACAGACCCCACTAACCAGTGGCGTAGCGTGGGTTGTCAGCACCCGGGGCAAGGCAAGTAATTTGCACCCCCTAACCCGTGAATTTGCGCCCCCTAACCCGTGGATTTGCGCCCCCTAACCTGTGGATTTGCCCTAAACCCCAGATGTTGCACCCGGTGCGGCCGGGCCCCCCTGCACCCCCCACGCTACGCCACTGCCACTAACGCAGAAATAGTACCTCGGGTTAAGAAGTTTGCTTCAGAATGAGAACAGAAATCGTGCTCCAGCGGCGCGGCGGCAGCAGGAGGCCCCATTAGCTAAAGTGGTACCTCAGATTAAGAACAGTTTCAGGTTAAGGACAGACCTCCAGAACAAATTAAGTTCTTAACCCGAGGTACCACTGTATATGCGTGTATGCATGTATGTATGCATGCAGAGAGAGACAGAGATGCAGGCTGTGTGTTGATGAATCTTGCTCTTTCAAAGACAATTTTCTGTTCAATGTCCTCCCACTGTTCCTAACTGACAGCCACAGCAGGAAGTTTTGCAGCGGTGTCCATCATTCGTAACTGTGTTAGAGATACTTTCCGCAGATGAAAGACACGGAGGCAGCCGCGAGCTGCATATGAACACTGGATTTCAAAGGGGGAAAGGAGGACAAAAAGTGGGAAGAGGTCTTTCCTCCCCACCTCCCTTCTTCTTCTTCTTTTTCTTCTGTCTGCTTCATCATTGCGTAGTACTGTCACAACTTTCTCTCAACTTTGCAAGTCTAGTGAAACTTCACTTCAGCACTGCAGCCAAATTTGTAATGGTTCTCATTGAGACAGCACCACATTTTATGCAGAACATAATTTGCCAGAATTTCTTTTCCCTTCTCCTTGTTTCTGTCGGAGCTCCCAGATTCCTGCTTCCTCTGCCTGGGACCTCCTTTTCACATGCCTGCAGGTTCTGCTCTAGCCTCCTGCCAGGGGTATCTTGAGGCTTCTCCATCCCTGTCAGCCCGCCTTTCCATCTCCACCCTGCCCTTTTCAGCTTCCCATGCATAGCCAAGCAGAGACCAGCACTCTGCACCGCTGCCTCCCGACACACTCCCATGCTTCACACTGCTAGAGCTGGATTACGATATCAAAACCTTGAACATGACTGTACCAAACACTTAACCGATGTGCTTATTTGATTTCAGTGATCCCTATTTTAACACACCAATTAAACACTGGGTCCCTGCATAAGCTTTGTCAACTGTTTGCACAGTTATTCTAACCATTATTTGGAAATTCACAGGCCCAGACTTGATCATTAGGCAGAGTAGGGCAGCTGCCGGAAGATGCAGATTTGGAGTGCAATCAAATGGTGATAAATAAACACTTAGTTATTATTACAGTGGTACCTCAGGTTACATACGCTTCAGGTTACATACGCTTCAGGTTACACACTCCGCTAACCCAGAAATAGTGCTTCAGGTTAAGAACTTTGCTTCAGGATAAGAACAGAAATCGTGCTCCAGCGGCGCGGAGGCAGCAGGAGGCCCCATTAGCTAAAATGTGCTTCAGGTTATTTTTTTTTTTTTATGCTTTATTAAATCCAACTCATTATACATTTTATCCATTTTACAACAAATCATATCCTTTTCAACTTCCTTCAACGTCGCTGACATTCTTTCATAATTATTCTTTTAATACACATTTCATTCTTCCCTATTGCCATTTACACCTCCTTTCCTCCTATATTTCTAGTAAACAATATTCATTAGTTCTTTACAAAGCCTCTTTAAACCCCACCAGCGTTGTATTTACACCATAGTTATTTTCCAGATAACATACAAATTTCTCCCAGTCCTTTATAAATTTTTGATCTTTTTTATATCTAATCTTCCCTGTTAATTTATCCAATTCTGCGTACTCTATTAATTTTGCTCTCCATTCTTCTACCTTTGGGATTTCCTCCTGTTTCCACCTCTGAGCCAATACCATTCTGGCAGCTGTTACAGCATACTGGAAGAGTTTATGATCTTTCCTTCTGATGTCCTTCCCTACGATACCTAATAAGAAGGCCTCTGGTCTCTTCACAAAGGTATACCTCAATATCTTTTTCATCTCGTTGTAAATCTCTTCCCAGAAGCTTTTAACTTTCTTACACTCCCACCACTGGTGGAAGAATGTGCCTTCTTTAAGTTTACATTTCCAGCATTTGTTATCTACTCTGTACATCTTTGCCAATCTTACAGGAGATAAATACCATCTGTAGAGCATTTTCATCATGTTTTCTTTCAATGTCATACAGGCAGTAAATTTTATATTCTCTTTCCACAACCTTTCAGGTTAAGAACAGTTTCAGGTTAAGAACAGACCTCTGGAACGAATTAAGTACTTAACCCAAGGTACCACTGTATATCTCTAACGTTTGTTTTGGATTTTCTGCTTCCAGCAGCAATACAATGAAAACTGACTCAGCCTTTGAATGTACTCTCTGCATTACTGTTCTTTGTGCAAGTCTTTTTCTAACTTCCTTTTGGTAAACTAGTCAAGCCATTGGCCCCATCTAGTTCTTATACCCCAGAGAGATATCTTGGAGCGAATTATGAATCTTGGGTATTGTCACTGGACACCTGTAAGGCTCTTTTCCCCACAAGCAGCCACTTACTGAGGGAATTCTATGGCATTTACACAGAGCCCTTCCTCCACAATTCCCTATTTAATTTTGGAGAGTTGCCTCAGCAACTAAAAAGATGGCTTCCTTGTCACTCCTTAAAACCTTTACCTTTCCAGTCACCTGATTTATGTATTTTATATTTAACTTCACCTGCTTGGCATCCACTCTCTTGCAGAGGTACCACAAACCAATCCCCATGAATTTATGGGACATTTCACACTCCTTATTGCATTTTCATGATAATCTTTCACTAGCATGATATTTCATTAGGGAGCAAGAGTTGTGTTTGCATACACTCTCTTGGAGATGCTCTCTTTTTGTTATCAAGAAGTTTCATATGTGGAAAATTCTCTCCAGTAATCACATTTCAAATTGCTACCAACATTTCTCCTTTCCCAGTTCCTAAAGGAAATCTTTCAAGGAACATACTGCACAAACTCTGAAAGCCTGTTTCTTTTCACCATGTGTGCGTGTGTATTCAAGTACGTACAACTGATGCATATCACACATACACACATCTTCTGCCTCTCTTCTGTGGAACTCAGGCATCATGCATGGGGTTGTCAGATGACAGTCATCCATACATTGTCAACCAGATCCAGATCTGCTTAGTGTCAGCAAGCTGTGCCTGCTTAGTAGAAAGATGTAGTAGCTCAGGAGAAGTAGGAGAAACCAATTCTCCTTGTCCAGTTCATAATATTAGCATTTTAACCAAGTTAAATGTTGGTAGAGTATGAGTGGCTTAATCTCAGATTTGTGGGTTCGAGCCCCACATTGGGCAAAAGATTCCTGCTTTGCAGAGTTTGGACTAGATGATCCTCAGGGTTCCTTCCAACTCTATAATTCATAATTCTATTATTCTAAATGCGTAGTGGAGGCATTCTTTTAAGAACTAGGGAAGGAAGACAGTAAAAAGTTGCCATTCTGACATGATCTTATTCCAAGTTTGGGGGGGCGGTGAAAATCCCATGACATTTATTTTCCATTTCTTCATAAAACACCCTGTTATTCTACCCAAAGTCCCCTATGATAGTTGTGCTTCTCCCACATCTCTGTCCTATAATTTGACCATTGCTCTTAGACAAGAGGCTGTTGCCTCAAGCACCACCTTGACTTCACCATTCTGCCTGAAGAAATCCGCTATAGATGGGCTTCTTATATGCAAGAGAAAAGAAAAATGTAAATCGGGAGAGGAAAAGTTCACTCTTGTCTGATCTCTTCCTTTCCACTGACTTAAAGAGAGATTCTGAAATATAATTTTCTTTGAGCATGATCGCTTACATGAGACAGTATCTGTCTCACTTTCCTAATCTCTCTTTCCGCCCCCACCCTCCCTATATAATGTATGCAATTTACCGTATGTTCTCTCTTAAAGAGTAATGAGAAAAGTTATCCCTGCAAAAGATAGCTTCTTTTCAAAGAGGATAAGTGAAGGTGAGCAACCAAGTGGCCATAAAATATTTCTGCTCCTGTGAAATTGCAAATTATGGTTGATCTAATTGTGCAGGCAACAACCAAAGAGAGGATAAGATGATAACTCCAAGTATTACCTAAAGGAGAAATTTTGTCCGCTAGCATCCAACGTTTAATGAGGGGTGTGAGCACATGCTGCGGAACGAGCATTACGTTGCATCAGACAAGGAAGTTTGGAGTTGTGGTTCACCTATCTAGATCAAATCTGGTTTCAGGCCTTGTTTTGACTCTGAAACAGCCTTGGTTTCCCTGGTTGCTGGCTTTTATTGGGGCTTTTCACACCATGGTGTTCTTATGGCATGATTTAAGAAGGTGGGAGTGGGAGGTACCGTATTATAGTGGTTCTACTCCTAGCTGCAGGATCGCTACCAGAAAGCAGTACTAAGGGATTGTTGCTTGGATCCAGCCCCCCCCCCCAAAATGTTTAGGGGTACTCTCATTTTAACTCAAGAAAACCACCATTTTATAGTTCAAATCTGGAAAAATAAATACAGTCAATGGACAAAAGTACAAAGATTCACAAAATGTTTAGGGGTATGCGTACACCTGCATCCCCCCAGAAACAAAGCACTGCTTGGGTCCATGGTTTTTGGGCAGTGGGATCCCACAAGGGTCTATGATCTGCTATATACACTTAACAGAGAGTAGTAATCCCTAGAGAACTTGGATGGATTTGTAGCTGCACATAAATATGCAAACCAGCAGGCTGCACAGAACTGAATTAAACACACCTGTCCTTTCTTGTGACTTCATCCATAAGAACATAAGATGAGCCTCCTGGATCAGGCCAATGGCCCATCTAATCCAGCCTCCTGTTCATACAGTGGTCCAACCAGATGCTTGTGGGAAGCTTGCAAGTTGGACACGAGAGCAGCAGCACTCTGCGCACCCATGATTCTCAGCAACTGGTATTCAGAGGCATACCAGAGCCACTTGTCCTCATTAATTTGCCAGATCCTCTTTGAAAGCCGTCCAATTTGGTGGGCATAACTATCTCCTGTGGGAACAAAATCCGGGGTTTAACTATGCACTGTGTAGTCCTGATCTTTTTTATCCATTATCATCAGAGGCTTAGAGACTGAAAGAACAATCATCAAAGGACAAACAAATTCCTATAATTCACAGAACTCGCACAAATAATTTACAGCAAAATCCTATATACCTGCTTAGAAATTAAGTCCCGTTGAGTTCACTAGGGCTTACCTTCAAATCAGTGGGTTCAGGAGTGCAGCCTGAGACATCAATATATATTTCCAATTCATTTTCAGTTATTGAAACTGTTTTCTATGTGAAAACCTTGCATTACTAGAGTGATGACATTTACCACCACCGCCCCCATTTCTCCAAGAAACATGGCTTCCCCGCTCACTCCTTTTATCCTAGCAACAATCCTGTGAGGTAGATTAGGCTGCGTGATTAGGCCCAGTGAGCTTCATGGCACTGTGTGATTTGAACCCGAGCTTCCCCAGACCTATTCCAACACACTGACTTTCTTTGCACACTCCCTTAGCCAACTTCTAGTTGCCTACTAAGTTGAATTCTTAAATGCACATAATGAACATCTGTTGCTGTTCAGCTACGAGGGCTACCTTGGGACCTGTAAAATTCAGGTCATCAAAATGACCTCTCTTTCCTTTTTTTTTTAAATTTTTTATTCAAAATTTTCTAAACATTTATCCTCCAACACATATAACCCCATCCCCAACAATACAATAAACAGACAAAAAAGAAAAAACAAAGAAAAACATACAGAAAAGAAGAAAAAGTTATAACATCATCGTCAATTTCTTACTTTCCTCACTTTTGGACTTCCTCACGTCTTTCGTTCCCACTTCCAAATTTATAAAATTCTAGACAGCAAATTATCACCTTGTTTCAATTTCTTAGTTATATTTTTCCCATATTATGTCTTCCAATTTTAAATTTGTTCTCCAAAGTCTTAGATACTTATATATGCATAATATTAACCAGTGGATTAACTTTTTCTCAAATCTCATCTATTCTCAAACTCTTATCAACTAATTTACTGATGCCACCTTTCTTCTTACTCTTACATCATCTTAACATTCATACAGTTTACAATGTTTTTGTAGATAGTCCTTAAATTTCTTCCAATCCTCTTCCACCACTTCTTCTCCCAGGTCACGGATTCTGCCAGTCATTTCTGCTAGTTCCATATAGTCTATCAGTTGCATCTGCCCAAAATGACCTCTCTTTCCAAGAAAACATACTTCCTGGTTGTGTCCCCAACCCCCCATCCCTGTGTTAATCTCATGATGAGTAAACTATCCTGGGACAGCCTACCGGTAGTTTATTGATTTGGGTCCCACCTCACCATCCCATAGCAATCCACAAGATGGCTAGCAGCAGCATAAAACAAAGAATTAAACGAGACTACAGAAAAAGAGCCTTGCTGGAGCAGGCAAAAGGCCCATCTAGTCTGGCATTCTGTTTTCACAGTGGCCAACCAGAGACATATGTGGAGTCAGGACCTGAGTACACAGCCATCGTGGCTAATAGATAATGATAGCCTTATATTCCATGAATTTGCCCAGTCCTCATTTAAAGGCACTCATGTTGCTGGCCATCATTACCTCTTGCAGGAACAAATTCTGTAGGTTAACTATGCACTGTGTAGGGATGTAAGAAGGCATCCGTTCCATTCTGACCCACATTCCTTGCATGCAGCGCTGTTTCTGTCCTGCCTCTGTTCGCCTTCTGACAGAAGCGATGCTCTTCATCTCACTATCCACTGCGGAAGAATGTCGTGTTACTGATTATGTGATTAATTACATTATTATTACGCTGTTCCACACCATTCATTTCAACACTAAGGCCATTCATTTAAGTGGAAAAGGAAATAATGCATTTTTGGGGAGGGCAGGAGAGAAATATAATCAATTACATATCATTTGCAGACCGAAAGCAGCAACAACAGTGAATACTGAATGTATTTGCTGGATTGATTTGTGTTCCGGACATGGAACAAATAAGAGAATATTGGCAATTTCTGCTGCTGTTGCAGTTTCTGTCCCAATTCTCTCAACATCTCCAGTGCTTTACCTTCTTTTGTTTGTCCTGAATAGTCCAACATTCAAGTTTCAGTATTGCAGGAGAGAGAGAAAATAAGGAGACTCTCTCCTTTTTTTCAGCCAAAGCATGGGTGGCAGCAGTTCTGGAATCCTTTAAACTTTGCCAGCAAGAAAGCCGTCAGCACCCACCCGTCTCTAGCTCTCTGCACACAGACAAGAAACGGTGGGGATTGGGGGAAGGTGCAGGCTCGCTTTCATGATATATTCACACACAGAAATCCAATTTCTGTGAAACGGAGCAAACTAGCAGATCCGTGCTGATTACAGAAGGCGCTGCACAGCATTTGTCCAAATTACCACTGATATATAAGAGGACGTCGTGATAGGGTTGGTGGCTGCTGCTTTGTGAGGAAACCCATTTTCACATGTTAAAAACAACAAGCGTAGAAGTACAGCACAAATCACTGCAGAGCGTGGTATTAGGTGAGAATGCAGTAAGCCACTATCTGTAAATAAGGGAACAAATCATGAGAAGATTGGCCGGGGAAGAGCTAACCTCAGTGAGCAGCTTGCAGGCCTGTCTCTGGATTTCATATATTATTCAGCACCAAACATTTCATGGCAGAAAACAAACCTGGACATGGCAGGAGCTCCTCTCCTCTCCTCCCCCAACTGCCCAGCTTATTTTTTATGCATATCTTGGTCTGCTTCAGAGAACTGGATGCTATTTAAATTCAATTATGGTGAGGTTAAGCTTCCCATTGTAGTACCAGCCGAGTAAATTTAGAAGCAGCGGAGAGTGAATAGGTGCATTTGTCTTGTCTCCATTAAATTATACTGTAGTGAGAAGGGTTTCCTGGGAATAAAACAATTATTGAGCAAAATGAAATGGGCTAGGCTTGTTTGCCTTTCCTTATCCCAGAGTCCCCTTTCGTGGTGAAACTGTTATTTGGATAACAGAACCAGGCTGAGCAGGAAACAAAAGAAACTTGGCTCCAAAGTTTAGCGACGGCTGGTGGCCACTCGGGCTGGCAGGGCAGAAGGCAAGGAGCCCTATCAGTGGGCAAGGCCAGAGCACACTGCAGGCAGAGCCAGCTAATTCTAGTTTATACCCCATCCCTCTCCCTGCTGAGTTCTACAAGCCTCTTACCACTAGGAAGTTATTCCTGATGTTTAGTCTGAATCTCCTTTCTTGTAACTTGAATCCATTGGTTTGGTTCCTAGTTCCCGAAGCATGAGAAAACAAGCTTGCTCCATCTTCCATGTGACAGCCCTTTAGACAGCTATCATATTGCCTCTCCGTCTCCTCTTTTCTAGGCTAAACAGACCCAACTCCCTCAACTGTTCTTCATAAGGTTTGGTTTCCAGACCCTTGATCATCTTGGTCTCCCTCCTCTGCACACATTCCAGCTTGCCAATATCCTTCTTAAATTGTGGTGCCCAGAACTGACACAGTAGTCCAGGTGTGGTCCGACTGAGGCACCTGAGGTACTGTGTCCAGTTTTACTTTTACGTAAAAGGAAATATCGCACCAGAAAAATATAGAAAGCATATTCCTTCTATCGATCCCAAAGTCTGTTGTTTATATAGACAAACTTGGCAAAACTTGATGGCATCAGTTTATTCAAGTGCTGCCTGTTTTGCCCTAGCAGCAGATCCAGGCATTGTGTCACTGCTGACTGGGTGGATCTACACACAAGGGGGGGGGATGCTATAAATAAGGCATAAATTAAATTGTTACAACAAAAGAAAAAAAAGCCCTATGAAAAATCACATAGAAAAGTTTTGCGCTCTACAGCGCCATCTGGTGTAGCATGTTCATAACACATTTAAAATGCTTTTTTAAAAACTAATGTGGGTGAGTTCTCTTGCTCTCTCAATAAGCTTCATAATCACCACTGCAAAAGGTTTGTGGGGAGATTAGAAAACACTGACTGGCTGTTTATTGAGCATTCAAGATTTGTTGACAAGGAGGATGCATGTTATCACGCATTTTGGAATGCATCTCCCTGCCACTTTCATTATCAGTCTGATTTGGGGAGATGGAGGTTGTTGGGCAAGAGCACCAAATCAACTTAATTGTGCAACCTGAATTTGCTTATATGGGATTGAATCCCACTTGAAAATAGTGAAAGTCTGGAAGTGCCCAGAATTCCTCACTGTTCGTGTCATCCTTTTGGTGGGTGGTTAGTTTATTAGGCATGAGAGACAGCATTAGCAGTTTTCTGTGGAGCAAATTATTTGCTGGGTATCTGCTGGGTGGGGAGATTGACTTGAATATCCTGAGGATTATTGTTGACAATTGGTCTGGCTACGTCTATCCAGAACATTCCCTAAAACGAAGCAAATCTAGGAACTTCTGTGCCCTTTGACTGTATCTTAGATACGCCCCAGCAAGAATGGAAATGATAAGATGGGACAGAACCCTCATCAATGGAGCCATGACATGAGAATGTGAAAGATTGACCTCGTGATACAAACTAGTTATGACTAATTTCTTGGAGCTAACTTTGGAGGATCATTATTTGGATCTCTTCCTAGAATGAAAAAAAGCCAAAGTGATTGGAAACAAAGAGAGGATATAAGTTAAGGAAGAAGGCCGAAGAAGAGGCATTGGGTAGGGTGTACCTGACAAGTAAGGGAGAGTAGCTCTTAAAGACTTAGGAGGAAGCTGGAATGATCAACTAGAGAACATGAGAATAGCCTGTTGGATCAGGCCAATAGCCCATCTAGTCCAGCATCCTGTTCTCACAGTGGCCAACCAGATGCCCATAGGGAACCAGGAAGCAGGATTCAAACACAAGAGCACTCTCACCTCCTGTGGTTTCCAGAAACCACAGATGTACTCTGGAGATTTCCAGTACAAAGAAAGGCTTCAAAGAAAACTGGCTAATTGCTTTCAGTTTTGATTAGGGTTCTTTGTATTCATGTGTATGTTTGCGTATAATTAATAAGAATCTCTCAGCTCTATGTCCTAATATTTTCAAGGCCAAGGCCTCACGGAGAGGTGTCTAGTCTGATGGGGAAAGCAGCTTCTAATGTGTACAGAAGGAATGTCAAATCTAGAGTCACAAAGGATTCGCTTCTTCTCAGTTCCAGATGGTGTGCTTATCCCTTAACAGGTTAGAGGAATTCACAGCATGATGCTCTAACCCATTCAGGTCTGGAGTCTAAGTATTATAAAGTAGCAAAATTGAAATTCAGCTAGCTTCTCATTTTTAAGATAGACAGTGTCACAGACTCTGGGCCAAACTAGACGAGACAGCAAACATGACTGTGATTTAGAGGGGGGGGGAGAGAATGACAGTCACCAGTTATTGTGACTGCAACATGCAAGAGAGGAAAACAAATGAGCGTTTGCCTTCTGGGGAGACTGTGAGAGGCAAGGAAAGGGTGAAACCTCCATTTCTCATGTGCTACAGACAGACTGTGGGTTGCCCACACCTGCTAATTGGCCTGCCCACAAAGGAATGTGGCTTCCTTTGCCAAGGAAGAGCTTCTTCCTTGATATTACTTCATATGATCTAAACCGAGCTGGTGAAGACAAAGAGAGGTGCTTTGTGGAACACGCTGCTTTGGTCTATCGTCGCACGCCTGTGTGAGTGCGTACGTGTGAGATACCTTGGGTGTGCCGCCTTGAAACTGCCTCTTGCACCGAGCACAATTCCTGCCAGTGCTGTTAGCGATCTCAGACTCCTACCTAGTCAGCCTGCAGGAAGGAAATGCTCTCACGTGCAAGATGGGCTTGGGCAGAGTCCAAATGGAACAGCCTGTTGTCTGTGCTTCTCCGCTGACATAATTGTGATCTAACAATAAGGTTCAATTTGCATTGTAAACCATCTGTGCCTCCCTTTCAAATGCCTGCCTAGGAATTCACCCTGTCAAATGATGAGCGAATGCAGAATAATGAATTTTGCACACATATTAACTACCTTGCAGGAGATGAAGGTTCAGTGGAACCAGATCTCTCCCCATTGGAGGAACCTTGCCCCTGCCTCCCTATGACTTATTTTTAGTTGTAGTCGTTGCATCCTAGCTTGCTTTAGCTGGGCTCAGTTTTCATCTCAGTCCTGCTCAATGGGCTTCATTTCCTCATTGAGGTTTCCTTTTAATAAGCTTCCGGCACTGCAAAGGAGGGAGGAAAGACCGCGGGAACTAAGCTGTACCATCAAAATGCTTTGCAAATAAGGCTGATGTATTATTATTCTTATGGGACCTGCTCCCATGTCTTTCACAATGCCTTTGAGATACAGTGGTACCTCGGGTTACATACGCTTCAGGTTACATATGCTTCAGGTTACAGACTTCACTAAGCCAGAAATAGTGCTTCAGGTTAAGAACTTTGCTTCAGGATAAGAACAGAAATCGGGCTCTGGTGGCGCGGCAGCAGCAGGAGGCCCCATTAGCTAAAGTGGTGCTTCAGGTTAAGAACAGTTTTAGGTTAAGTACGGACCTCCGGAATGAATTAAGTACTTAACCCGAGCTACCACTGTACAGATATTTATACTCCACTTATTTCCATGACAGGAAGACCTTCACCTGCTAAATGTCTGTGTCATACAATGCATTCCTTTGCATATCTGCTCAGAAGTTATTGACTTCAATGTGGTGTGGACCCACATCAATGTGCATAGGTTTGCATACTTAGGCTATAAAAGATACAGGACTAGGACCAGTGAAAAAAGAAGTCTTAATGACAAATTATTTAATACTTCTTTGATGCCTTTCATACCAGGGGTATGTTTGTGTGTGCTCTGCAGACAGTGTAAATCTTCCTAACAATGCTGAAACTCAAGCCTGCAACTAAGCAGTTTTTGAGGTCAGGATTTGAAGGATGCCAATAGGCCTTTCATTTCCAAAATCTGGACTAAAGGAAGGAATTCCATCACTGATGGGGAACCTTTAGCCTTCTAGATAAGGCTGGACTCCAACTTCCATCAGTCTAAGCCAGCATGACCAATTGTCAGGAATGATGGGAGTTGGAGTCCAGAAACATCTACAAGGCCGCAGGTTCCCCATCAGTGATAGAGTTATTTCCTTTAATTATCATTCTCACAGAATGGTAGCATATATTTAATGTTATACATGAGCATAGTGGGGTTCTTTTAAAAAAGAAATTGCCCTTCCTGTCTTGAAACAACTTAATATTTCTTCCAGTGTCTAAATTATATTTAGACAGGAGTTTATATTCAGCAATGCTGTACCAGCAGTAATGCTTTGGTTTTCACGTTTTAAGTTTGTGTCCAAAATGCTCTGCATTTTTTTGTTATACAGAGAACCAAGGGTGACATTCTCAAGCCTGCCAAAGGCTGTCTGAGAAACGATTGGCTATGTTGTAAGAGCTGCTCTGCCGGCAGAAAGGGAAGCCTGCCTGTGGGATGGCACTCAGGCCAGTATAGGTTCCCTAGTACACCCATGGAAAGCTGCTTTGGGGAAGTGCTGTAGCTCAGGGGCAAAGCATCTGCATTGCATCCCAAAGGTCCCCAGATTCAGTCCCTGGCATCTCCAGGTAGGGCTGGGAGACACCTCTGCCTGAAATCCTGGGGAACTGCTGCCTATCACAGAATTTTAGAGTTAGAAGGAACCCTGAGGATCATCTAATCCAAACCCCTGCAATGCAGGAATATGCAGCTGTCCCATGATGGGGATCGAATCTGCAAACTTGTCATGATCAGCCTCACGCTTTAACCAACTGAGCTATCCAGACAGTCAGTGTAGACAAAGCTGAGCTCGATGGACCAATGTTTTGATTCTGCATAAGACCGCTGCCTATGTTCCTACATCGCTATAGTTATTTTCATAGCTTTGTGTTCCCAGGCTGTCTTTGTATTTGGAATTGTTTTTAGACATCTTAATTGCTTTACTGCTTGTGGGTTTGCTGCCCTAGGCTCCTTTGGGAAGAAGGGCAGGATATTAAATAAACAAATGTCGCACCAGCAAGATGTGTGTGCATGTCAGGGGACATTTTAAGGCATGGCGGGGGGTGTTGGGGTGGCTGAGGATCTGTAAAATCCTAAATTGTCCGTCCCCCCCCCCCGGCATTCCTCCAGCAGGAGCCCTGAACATCACCAGCTCTACAGCTGCCATAGTTAATTCCCTGCTATTGGTTGCAATGGGACGGGAAATGGACAAAAGAGCAGGAGGGAAATGAGTAACAGAAAGGCATCTCTGTCTCCTACCCTGGGCACATTGTGTCTTCAGGGGTTAGGAAACAGCAGCGCATAAACCACAGAACCCACCACCATAGAACTGCTCTGTGAACCGTAGTCTTGTTTGTTCTGGATTAACTAGCCTGCAATGGGACACGGGTGGCACTGTGGGTTAAACCACAGAGCCTAGGACTTGCCGATCAGAAGATCGGCGGTTCGAATCCCAGTGACGGGGTGAGCTCCCATTGCTCGGTCCCTGCTCCTGCCAACCTAGCAGTTCGAAAGCACGTCAAAGTGCAAGTAGATAAATAGGTACCGCTCTGGCCGGAAGGTAAACAGTGTTTCCG